>NW_023477755.1:0-2731 GCF_013731165.1 Rhagoletis pomonella | reverse complement strand
TTTTTTTTTCAGTGGCACTCCCTTCTCTCGGCCGAAAAAAAAAACGCTAAAGCATTCTTCTTGCATTAATTTCAATCAATGGAGTTCCGGAAACAAGTACAAAAAAAAATACAAATCAAGTATTTGAACAATTTTAGCCTTAAAACGTTTATTTAGACGAAAAAGTACTGAAATTGCTCAGTTTTTCATTGTTACTCGAAAAAAATCATAATTATTTTCCTAATAACTTTGGGAAATCTTCTGATAGAATGTTAGTATTAAAGGCATTTAAAATTGGCCCCAAATATAACATATATGCGAAGTTTCAAAAGTGTGCTACCATATGGCATATGGTGCCACGGGGCGTATACGTCACATGTTGGAATGTTAATCCAGGTATTTTTTGGGTATTTGTAATTTCCACTGATGGCAATAATCGAAACTCCTTTTCTTGACCAGTATTGGTTATATTGTTTTATTTAATAATTAATATTTTTTTATAACTGTCTAGCTCATTATACAAATAACACCGTGCGATAGTAAATTTTACACACAAAAATCAATATAATCGCGAAACCATGGGCCAAATATAGTGAAATTGCGTTTTTAGTGCTTCATTCTGACGTTAGCAATTCAAAAATGATTTAAAAAATTCATTGAATTACGCTTAGAAAAGAAGTATGAGTATGAAATTAAAGAGAAAATTATGTAGAATTTAAACAGATTCAACTTTTTGGTGCACAAGGAGTGGTAAGTATTGAAAATGTGCTTTAAAATTTTATCCCTGAAATTTCGCAAGACTTTTTTTTTGAAAAAACTATATATGTTAAGGACTTATATAAACTCGATAACATCCTCGAATCACGTCCTTCTAACTTTATTACCTTAAAAATTAGCTACTCCTCCTTGTGAATCCAAAAACTTTTATTTTTTTTTTAATTCTAAATTCTTTCATCTGGTACACATATTTTTATTCTACATTGCATTGAATTTTTTGAACAATTTTTGGAATAAATCATATCTTTGAAATTACAAAGTCCTTTAAACGAGATCCTAACGTTACGGAGAAAAAATAAAAACGCCACTTTAAATAAAAAAGTAGGTTTCAAACCCATTTATTTATTATATATTTTATGGTAGGAGAGCTTCTCAAACAAAATACATATACTTTTTCCTGCAAATTTTATAGGTATCTGTCAGTATGGAGCGTTCATTTTATAGAAGATTGACGACATAGATATAAGCGGACGCAGCTGTAAGTTGCCTTTCTTTTAGTTAAAGTGTACAAAGTAATTCTGTACCAATTACTCTCCACCGTACGGGGCCGAAAGCGACGTATACTCCCCAGAAAACACTAAAAATTTATCACAGAAATGTACTTAACACTGTAGGGACTAGGTAAAATTATGAGGACATAATTTGGAGCCACCCTTGCATACTACAGAAGGCCTTAAAACTTGTTAGTAGACATATTTAGAATCGAGTCAATTACTAAGTTGGATATTTTCGTATAATTTGAAATTAGGATTTTCTGCCACTATGCGTGAAAATAAAAAAAGCTTTAAAAAAGTAAGAATATTGGCCTTAATGAATACGTAAGCAACAGTATGTTACAAACACACTCACATATAGTGGACCAAATCAAAACCTGTTGCATCAAAATAAATACATATTTTAATTCATACGCTACGCCTATGCAAGTCTCAATTTTTGCTTCACAACAATGCTGCTGGCAATGCTTTTACAGTCTAGGAGGCATGAAATCGAAAAAAAATAGCTTGATTGTTAATAAGAAAAATGTAAAAATGAGAGAAACCAAAAATAATGTCGTCTTTCAACTTTCTCTTCTTTGTATTCGATTTACCATTCGTATAATCACAGTTGACTACGTGATTGGGGCTATTAATGTCACATCGTTTCTCTTTTGCATTTAAATTGACAATTGATTGTGTAGAATGGTGGGAAATGGTTATGTCTATAATGGGAAATCATACTGACGGTTGATTCGTTTCTAATGCTGCCATTGATCGCAGCAAAACACAAAAAGGAAGCCATCAAATTGGAACAAACTGAAAGAAAGTGGAAATAAACAAAAACAAAATAAGAGATGATTAAGAAAATAGACAAATCAAATGGTAAATGCTAATGTTGATGATGAACAAAGCGCTAGAAAAATCGCGCATACACGCACACACACGGGGGCAAAGGGAAAGCGATAAAGCGCGTACATGTATGTACATTAAAAGCAGCTAGCTCATATGAAAATTTGCACTTGACATCCTGGCAAAGAGCAATCTTATCATATTGAAATCTCGAGTGCATATGAATGTACGTTTATGACAGCCATATCTGTGAGTGTTTAGTAAGCGTGTGTGCATAAGCGATTATTTTGTTTGGAACGTTTGTGCTACCTCGTCTTGAAACCAGCATTAATGCCAGAGTTGTTGCCGCTGGCAATAGCCTTAACTGTAATTATCATAGTCACCTTCAACCCAATACAGCGGCATGCATACACACACACTGAGCGCATAAGCAGCATTATAATGCGTTCCAACTTCGATGCGCTTCGTCGTTCCGAACTCTTCGCCATAGTACGGCGGCAGACAAATTTCATTCCGACGTCAGTAACATTGGTGGTGGCTGGCAGCTTCATGCGTAAATTGCATTTCCTTAAATATTTCGGAGAAAATCATTAGCGAAGGAACGCAAGGAATCCCGCTGCAACACCACCAATATCACCCGCCAACACCGA
>NW_023477754.1:0-2731 GCF_013731165.1 Rhagoletis pomonella | reverse complement strand
GTCGGCTTCAATCAAAAACCAAGCGGTCAAGTAATTATTTAATTGAAGAAATTCTTTATGCGCGCAATATTTAATCACAATTTCAATTAGTTTTGCACGCCAAATGTGTAAAAATAGAGTGCTGATGTTTATGAATGCATGAATGTAGATATGTATTTGTGAGTATGTAAAGCATATTTGTAGACGTATTTAAATACTTCGTTCAATGTAATGAAGCAAATGTAATTAGAAGAAAAGAGACATTTATTGCCGAAAAGTGTTTATCTAGTTATGCATATTGCGTTCTAAACCGCTTGACCGATCAGAACCACATTTTGCGCACTTTCTGTAGATTTACCAAGAATGATAATATGCAGAAAATAATGTCGATACATCGATCCCATACAAATTGAATTGAATTTTCATAATGTATCTATTGGAAAAGGTTCCGTGGTCTGTCCCATACAAGTGGAATTACAGAATATTTCTGGAGAGTTCACGAAAATCTAACTTAATGGAAAAAGTGTCGTGGCAACTCCGGTTTGATCTATAAGTCTCACGGTGCATTTCACTGGAAGCATTTAGCTAGAGCACTGAGTATTTTATTGCAACAGCAACAAGCATTAAGATTTTATGAATTTTGGGTTTTATGAGATGCCGGGGCACAGTGGCCAATTTTTGGAAAATAAAAAATTATTTCGTCAAGATTTTGATGGCTTAAAGATTGGATGTTTTTTGAATTTAAATGCTGTCAGAAAGGCTTACTATATTAGAGTGCTCATCCATGGGCCTCTCATTTTTGAATGGGCACCCTTGCCAATTGGGCAACTTTCCGTAGAAGCCCAAGAGTCAAGGAATAAGGATATTAAAAAATATCAGCTGCTTGTATTCTCGGACCCTGTCATTTAAAGTTTACGTTTAAACCAGTGGCGGATCCAGCGGGGGGGTTTTGGGGGTTAAACTACGTGTCAGTCAGTGGCGAACACACGTAGGGTGTTTTAATACATAGACACCATATTATACATACATATGCGCCATATTAAAACACACCCCGTGGGTCCGCCACTGACTGACACGTAGTTTAACCCCCAAAACCCCTCCGCTGGATCCGCCACTGGTTTAAACCCACCGAAACAAAATCATAAACTGTCGTCAGATGCCATTAAATTATTATCAACTGTTGTAAATGTGGATGCGGAATTGCCATCAGAAAATATAGATATGAGCTTGGATACTTCAGATGACTGCGAGTCTGACGGTGTATAAAATTGTTATCTTAAAAATATATTCCTGTACCAACAAATATGTATGTCTTCTTTATTGATTCATTAAAAATCCCGCAGTTCCCGAGTAAATTTGAACATCATTGATTTGTGGATTGCGCCTTGATGTTGGCGCACAAAGGGGAGGGACCAACAGTTTTACACCGAATCCGAACGGGGATTTTATTTTTATGAGAAGCTGTTCTTCGTGACTGAAACACTCGGGGGTTTGCCATTGCCTGCCAAAGGGCGACTTTATTACAAAAAACTTGTTTGTTTCTTATGATTTGATGTTGGTCGGAAACTGGGCTTGAACCCAGGCCCTGCGGAATGATAGCGTATATTGCTAACCGCTACAGCACATTATATAACAAAAAAGCAGAAAACATGACCTTTTATACTTAACTACTTTAGGTTTGCTAAAAATCTGATTATTTTAAGCGTACACAGCAGCCATTATGGATCCGCCATTTTGAATTTCGAAATTATGTGGTGAAATTTAAAACCAGCAACCAAAATAAAGACGAATACACAAGGTTTGATTACAATTGTACCACGCTTCGACTTTTGGCCACCTTTTTCGAAAAATTTGCCACTATGCATCGCTCAGATCTCCAATGGTTCTATCACCCATGAACCACTGTCAGCAGCTCAGCTGTCACTACTGACACGTAAACTCCTGCTTCTCCTCCTATTTTTCGCAACGTAGTCCATTACCAATTGGAAACACCTTGGCTTGAAATACCGAGGCATGTTCCCCCCAGAGAGAAAGTGAAGATATCCCCCGTTACTTTCGATGCGCCTAGTTTGGAGCTATAGGTAAAGATTATTGAATGTGTAAGACGAGTTCAGTACAGGGATAAGTCGCTAAGTGCTCGCTCAGTAAACTCAACATTTGTCGGACGTCCTCAGCAAAGGTAATGGTGGCGTACTATTCTGGGATATTGAAAAGGTGCTTGAGCGTTTTTTTTAATACTCAAGATCTAGCATTGACACCACCAACAATGAGCGTCTGTGGACCGAGCTTGCCAACATGTGTTACTTTGGGTTCGGAAGGTATTTGAAACTTTGATTTAAGAAAATTGGCGATGGACGTAAATGATGTTGAATAATGATGAGAAAACTTGAGGGTTTTCGAGAAAACTATTGCTATACAAGATCTAGCTAAGCTCATAAATATATAAAGCCTTGTCTACAGTTGGTATAGGTGACCAAAACTCGGACCACACCGAACGACGGTTATGCATAGTTAGTGAAGCCAAAGAAGAAGAAGTTATTACAAACTCTCTTTCTTAATAGCGAAAATTACAGTAAATTAATTTTTATTCATGCATTTTTAAAGATTTTTGCACATTTTTTTTTCTACTTTATTGAATGCAATTTCGATATTTCGTCTCAACGTTTTAATTTTTATACGCCTTTTTTGCTTGCTCTTCTGTTTTAAGATTTTTCACTTCAAATTGAGATCAATTAATTTAACAGAATTAGTT
>NW_023477753.1:0-2731 GCF_013731165.1 Rhagoletis pomonella | reverse complement strand
GTCGGCTTCAATCAAAAACCAAGCGGTCAAGTAATTATTTAATTGAAGAAATTCTTTATGCGCGCAATATTTAATCACAATTTCAATTAGTTTTGCACGCCAAATGTGTAAAAATAGAGTGCTGATGTTTATGAATGCATGAATGTAGATATGTATTTGTGAGTATGTAAAGCATATTTGTAGACGTATTTAAATACTTCGTTCAATGTAATGAAGCAAATGTAATTAGAAGAAAAGAGACATTTATTGCCGAAAAGTGTTTATCTAGTTATGCATATTGCGTTCTAAACCGCTTGACCGATCAGAACCACATTTTGCGCACTTTCTGTAGATTTACCAAGAATGATAATATGCAGAAAATAATGTCGATACATCGATCCCATACAAATTGAATTGAATTTTCATAATGTATCTATTGGAAAAGGTTCCGTGGTCTGTCCCATACAAGTGGAATTACAGAATATTTCTGGAGAGTTCACGAAAATCTAACTTAATGGAAAAAGTGTCGTGGCAACTCCGGTTTGATCTATAAGTCTCACGGTGCATTTCACTGGAAGCATTTAGCTAGAGCACTGAGTATTTTATTGCAACAGCAACAAGCATTAAGATTTTATGAATTTTGGGTTTTATGAGATGCCGGGGCACAGTGGCCAATTTTTGGAAAATAAAAAATTATTTCGGTCAAGATTTTGATGGCTTAAAGATTGGATGTTTTTTGAATTTAAATGATGTCAGAAAGTATTACTATATTAGAGTGCTCATCCATGGGCCTCTCATTTTTGAATGGGCACCCTTGCCAATTGGGCAACTTTCCGTAGAAGCCCAAGAGTCAAGGAATAAGGATATTAAAAAATATCAGCTGCTTGTATTCTCGGACCCTGTCATTTAAAGTTTACGTTTAAACCAGTGGCGGATCCAGCGGGGGGGTTTTGGGGGTTAAACTACGTGTCAGTCAGTGGCGAACACACGTAGTGTGTTTTAATACATAGACACCATATTATACATACGTATGCGCCATATTAAAACACACCCCGTGGGTCCGCCACTGACTGACACGTAGTTTAACCCCCAAAACCCCTCCGCTGGATCCGCCACTGGTTTAAACCCACCGAAACAAAATCATAAACTGTCGTCAGATGCCATTAAATTATTATCAACTGTTGTAAATGTGGATGCGGAATTGCCATCAGAAAATATAGATATGAGCTTGGATACTTCAGATGACTGCGAGTCTGACGGTGTATAAAATTGTTATCTTAAAAATATATTCCTGTACCAACAAATATGTATGTCTTCTTTATTGATTCATTAAAAATCCCGCAGTTCCCGAGTAAATTTGAACATCATTGATTTGTGGATTGCGCCTTGATGTTGGCGCACAAAGGGGAGGGACCAACAGTTTTACACCGAATCCGAACGGGGATTTTATTTTTATGAGAAGCTGTTCTTCGTGACTGAAACACTCGGGTGTTTGCCATTGCCTGCCAAAGGGCGACTTTATTACAAAAAACTTGTTTGTTTCTTATGATTTGATGTTGGTCGGAAACTGGGCTTGAACCCAGGCCCTGCGGAATGATAGCGTATATTGCTAACCGCTACAGCACATTATATAACAAAAAAGCAGAAAGCATGACCTTTTATACTTAACTACTTTAGGTTTGCTAAAAATCTGATTATTTTAAGCGTACACAGCAGCCATTATGGATCCGCCATTTTGAATTTCGAAATTATGTGGTGAAATTTAAAACCAGCAACCAAAATAAAGACGAATACACAAGGTTTGATTACAATTGTACCACGCTTCGACTTTTGGCCACCTTTTTCGAAAAATTTGCCACTATGCATCGCTCAGATCTCCAATGGTTCTATCACCCATGAACCACTGTCAGCAGCTCAGCTGTCACTACTGACACGTAAACTCCTGCTTCTCCACCTATTTTTCGCAACGTAGTCCATTACCAATTGGAAACACCTTGGCTTGAAATACCGAGGCATGTTCCCCCAGAGAGAAAGTGAAGATATCCCCCGTTACTTTCGATGCGCCTAGTTTGGAGCTATAGGTAAAGATTATTGAATGTGTAAGACGAGTTCAGTACAGGGATAAGTCGCTAAGTGCTCGCTCAGTAAACTCAACATTTGTCGGACGTCCTCAGCAAAGGTAATGGTGGCGTACTATTCTGGGATATTGAAAAGGTGCTTGAGCGTTTTTTTTAATACTCAAGATCTAGCATTGACACCACCAACAATGAGCGTCTGTGGACCGAGCTTGCCAACATGTGTTACTTTGGGTTCGGAAGGTATTTGAAACTTTGATTTAAGAAAATTGGCGATGGACGTAAATGATGTTGAATAATGATGAGAAAACTTGAGGGCTTTCGAGAAAACTATTGCTATACAAGATCTAGCTAAGCTCATAAATATATAAAGCCTTGTCTACAGTTGGTATAGGTGACCAAAACTCGGACCACACCGAACGACGGTTATGCATAGTTAGTGAAGCCAAAGAAGAAGAAGTTATTACAAACTCTCTTTCTTAATAGCGAAAATTACAGTAAATTAATTTTTATTCATGCATTTTTAAAGATTTTTGCACATTTTTTTTTCTACTTTATTGAATGCAATTTCGATATTTCGTCTCAACGTTTTAATTTTTATACGCCTTTTTTGCTTGCTCTTCTGTTTTAAGATTTTTCACTTCAAATTGAGATCAATTAATTTAACAGAATTAGTT
>NW_023477752.1:0-2731 GCF_013731165.1 Rhagoletis pomonella | reverse complement strand
CAGTCGCTAATTGAGCGACTAAGCGACACTCGCAATAGCATCGATAACACTAAGTAACAAAAAAAAAAAATTTCTCAGTCCTTGGGATGTAATTGTTATTTCCTAGTCTGTTATGCCTTAAAAGTATGGAAACCACCTAATATTCCTCGGAAACTTTGCTTTTGTGACCAGGACAATGTGATTCATTAAAATATGCTAAAATTATGAGAAAAACGTGTTTGAGTCTTTCACTACAGAGAAAATCATACAGAACAGCACATATAAATCAAAACTAAATTTTATTAAAACTTCAGAAAACCAAAAACATAAAAGTAAATCAGAAGCGGGTGGTTTTTCGACATTTGCGTTTAAACTGCGGGTCACTTTCTCTAATCAATCCCCAAATGTAATCTCCCATCATGTTCTCATTGTATGTCCTTGGTATCGCCGCTCAAATTCCATTATATCCTGATGGAAGCGCTCGCCTTGCTCCTCTGAATATGCTCCCATGTTCTCCTTGAATTTGTCAAGATGTGCATCCAGAATATGGAGTTTGAGAGACATCCTGCAGCCCATTTTGCCGTAGTTCTCCACCAGACTTTCGACCAGCTCCACGTAGTTTGCGGCTTTGTGATTGCCTAGGAATCCCTGTACCACTGACATAAAACTCATCCAAGCAGCTTTCTCAACACGAGTGAGCTTCTTGGGGAATTCCTCAGACTCGAAGATTTTCTTTATTTGTGGTCCAACGAAGATACCGGCTGTAACTTTCGCCTCAGAGAGCTTAGGGAACAAGTCTTGTAGGTACTTGAACGCTGAAGAATTTTTGTCGAGAGCTTTGACGAATTGCTTTATAAGACCCAGTTTGATGTGGAGTGGTGGCATCAGTACCTTCTGGGGGTCCACCAAGGGCTCCCACTTGACGTTGTTCCTCCCCACTGTGAATTCAGTTCGTTGTGGCCATTCACGCGTACTGTAGTGTGCACTGTCGTTTCTGCTGTCCCACAGGCATAGAAAGCAAGGAAACTTGGTGTAACCGCCTTGCAGGCCCATTAAGAATGTCACTATTTTGAAATCTCCGATCACTTCCCAGCCATATTGCTCATACTTCAATGCGTTCAGCACTTTCTTGACATTGTCGTAGTTCTCTTTGAGAGATACTGAATGCGCCAGAGGAAGAGACGGATACTTGTTGCCATTGTGAAGCAACACGGCTTTGAGACTCTTGCATGAGCTGTCAATGAAGAGGCGCCACTCTTTTGGTTCGAAATCAATTCCGATTTCCTCGAACAGACCGGTCACGTCGTGGCAGAAGCAGAGCCCATCTTCGCTGATGAAGAAGTTGGAAAAAAGTTCGTGACGCTTCCTCTGACATGTGACTTTAACACTAGGATCCAGCAAATTCCACTGCATCAGTCTGGACGTCAAAAGTTCAGCATCGGACTTGGTTAGACCAAGATCTCTGATCAAATCATTCATGTCCTTTTGGTTGGGATAGTATGGGTTTTTGTTATCAGCTAGTAAATTAAATCCTTCACCTTCATTGTCTTCCACACTCATGGAATCAGGGCTCTCACAGGAAGACACCTGCTCTTTCTATGGAGGAGTAGGAACGGGGCGGTCAGAGCTGTGTGGAACTGGAGCCATGGATGAAGGAATGTCAGGATACATGATTTGACTTGCTTTTTTGCCAGTCCGACGTTTGGAAGGGTCCACCATGCAGAAAAAGCAGTTGCTTGAATGGTCAGTGGGTTCTCTCCAAACTCTTGGCACAGCAAACTTCATAGCTCTCTTTTCCCCTCTGTACCATCCTGAAAAAAAAAAATTAGAAAAGAAAAGTACTGTCTAATAAAAAAGTTAATAGAAACATTTATTTTACCCATAACAAAGCAATATAGTTTTAAAATGTCTTACCTTCCAAAGTCCTTTTGCAGTTTTCACACGCGAAATGAGGTGCCCAGGATTTGTCTTGATCACCCACAGGCATGCCGAAATAAGCATTGTAAGCTTCGCACATTTTAAAACCTTGTTTCCAAAGAGTACTTATTCGCTCTTGTTTTGATAAAATATCCGCAGACATAACAAAATGCATCTGCAGGATACTTGCAGCCTCGTGAAGCCATGTTTGAACGAATTTATCTGTAATAAAATAAGAAACAACTCTCAATAAATCACAAAAATGTTGCAAAATTTATTGCGACGACTTTGTTGTTTTAACTAGTGTTGGGCAGTATCGAGTACTTTTGTGTATTTACTACTTTGGTATCGATACTTTTAAGCATCGGGTACTGTCGATACTTTTCAGCATCGAGTACTGAGTACTTTTGGAATCGATACTGCCCAACACTAGTTTTGACACACACAAATGTAGAGAAAACAAGTTGTATGCGCTCGTGTATCAGTTTTCAACAAACAAGCATAAAAATAAACGCAGATAAGCGCTGCCATGGTCACAAAAGCAAAGTTATCTTGCGACAATAGCTGTTTTCTATACTTTTGGGACCTAACTGACTAGGAAATAACAATTACAACCCAGGGACAAAAACCTTGTTACATAGTGTAATCGATAATCACTTAATAGTCGTTTATCTACTGCCAGTCGACATTCGCAATAGGGGTGTAAGTTACTTTCGCGGCTTGAAGCCGAAGCCAACAATCGTAACATTAAGAAGTTAGAATGGCCTAAAAATTATTTATTTTTCAAATATTTTTCAATTTCAAACTTAAAAAACCGCGGAAATAAAACCTTAAA
>NW_023477751.1:0-2732 GCF_013731165.1 Rhagoletis pomonella | reverse complement strand
CAAAAACTCCATATAAAATGACGTACAAGAAATGGCTAAGAAATTTTCTTGAGTCAAATTTCCTTAAGGCAGTACGCAGTTCTTAAGAAATTTACTACGCTTTCTACTACGGTTTTCTAAAGTTTTTTGTGAAAAAAGAGCACAAGGCAACCCAGGTTTGCAACAGAAATATATGCCCGTTCCATTATTTCTTGAGGAAAGAGTGAGGCAACAGGCTGTTATGTATCAAAAATGTCAAAATTCCTTGGACATACACGCGAAATAATGGCAATTTTTTCTTGACCGTTTTCTTGAGAGCTGCATACAGGGCTTTGACGTGAAATTGTTAAAGGCCTGTATGCAGCTCTCAAGAAAAGCAAAAACTCCATATAAAATGACGTACAAGAAATGGCTAAGAAATTTTCTTGAGTCAAATTTCCTTAAGGCAGTACGCAGTTCTTAAGAAATTTACTACGCTTTCTACTACAGTTTTCTAAAGTTTTTTGTGAAAAAAGAGCACAAGGCAACCCAGGTTTGCAACAGAAATATATGCCCGTTCCCTTATTTCTTGAGGAAAGAGTGAGGCAACAGGCTGTGAGGTAGATTAAGTAGAGGTATGCACTGCGACCAAATGATCTGTGAGGTATCAAAAATATCAAAATTCCTTGGACACACACGCGAAATAATGGCAATTTTTTCTTGACCGTTTTCTTGAGAGCTGCATACAGGGCTTAAGAGATAAACCGCCGAGAAGAGCAAGTAAGTCCTTTTAAGTTTGGTAATAAGTAAATACGTTCGACTTTGCTTAAATATTTAATGTAAGGAAACCAAGATGAAACGGAGCAAAACGTTTGAACGGTGCGCTGTATGCAATAAAAGTCAGGACACGAAAATAGTGCTATGTTTCAAACCATCTAGTTGCGAATTTAGACGGCAGTGATGGGAAGAAAGCTGTGGTGTTGTACTACGTGATTCATCTCGCGTTTGTGAAAACCACTTCAAGGAAAGTGATGTCCAAATCAAACACTTTCCAACGAGCTCGTTTATACCCATGCGCAGTCCCAATTCCATACGGAAAAACTGATACAAGCGAGGATTTAGTACGCGATCAGGATACATTCTTTGTTGATGCCCAAACTCAAACAGACGACTCTTTAGAATGCACGTTGCGAACAGAAATATTTCGGCATACCGAAATAATTAAACCATGCAAGCAAGTATGGAAGAGCTTAAATTAAAACCGCTCGAAGCAAGGTCTTTAATGGTGAAAAAAATTTAATTTCAAAATTGTTTGAGTTAAGCTCACATATAAAATTAGTAAAAAATGTAAAATCATACTTTTATAAGTGTCGAAAAATGCTTAGGATTGAAATATAAAAATAAACGCACAAAAGCATAAAACTAGGGCAATTAAAAACAAGAAAATTGCTAAAACGGTTTTATAAACAATTTGTTTTACTTTATTGACAAAATATATGTGATGTAAGTAATGTAAGTAAAACAAAACTATAACCGAAATAAAAGCCTAGGGCATCAGTGCTGATAAGATACATGCATCACTAAGGGTTAATTCGTTTGTTTATACTTTTTGACATTATAGTACCTTAAAAGAGAGCCGCACTGAGTTGTCAATCACACCTTGTTTAATACAAGGCATCACTAAGGGTTAATTCGTTTGTTTATACTTTTTGACATTATAGTACCTTAAAAGAGAGCCGCACTGAGTTGTCAATCACACCTTGTTTAATACAAGGCATATTAAACAAGGTAGAAGTGATTTTGACATTTCTCTCTTTTGAACACCGACTATAACGTCAAATGATGAATAACTTTTAACCCTTTTCCAGTTGGCATTTTCTAATTTTCTTTAAAAGTTCAATTGCGTGCTTTGATATAGTTTTCAATTGTGTGAATTTTTTGTTTGTTTTACCGACCACATGCATTTATAGATAAATACATATACAAAAATGAAAATGAGTAGGAACTACGAGCGTTGCATTGTGTGGAAAGTGATGCGATACTCTAAGGCGCCTAGTTGCGAAGTTAGAAGACTTGGTTGCCTGAAGCCACGAAATTTCAGAACTGAGTAAGAGAATTTTCTTACAATATTATGCACACATAACCGCGTCAGGACTTAGATTTACACTGATATAAATACGTATGTAGAAGAAAACATTAAATCGTTTTTTATAAGTGCGGATGTTTTTTAGAAGTAAATATTTAACTAAACGCGGAAAAACATTGGGCGAATAGAAACAAAAAAATGTTTAAAACAGTTTCATAAAACATATATTTCATTTAATGACGTGGTTTCCTTTATGAGGTATTCTTTTCTGTCCATATGTATATGTGCATATAAGATGTGAATGCAGCTAAAATTCTTTGAAGGTAATATAGAAGTAATCCTTAAAATTAGTATACGTACATACATATGTATGTATTTATGCTGATGCATTTCCATGGTGAAATTATAAGCAGGTGAAGTAATAAAAAAGCTTTCTCGCTTTATTTTCCTGACATTCGGCTATCTTATCCAAATTTTTAAAGGCATATTTTCAAATAAGATAGGGTCAAATCTTTCATCTCGCTCTTATTACTACACCTGGTATAATTTCACCATGGTGAGGTTCAATTGATGCTGATTTGTAGCAAACATAGCATGCGCACCTCATAGGGTTAATTTGTTTGTTTATAGTTTTTTTACATTATAACTAGCTACAAGAGAGTTCGAGCTAGTTGTCACTTCTACCTTG
>NW_023477750.1:0-2732 GCF_013731165.1 Rhagoletis pomonella | reverse complement strand
AGTTAATTTTATAATAGCCAGCCTTCCATCCACCTTATTTTCCACCTTTCTTTGTGGCTTTTTTCGTCAATCTTTTCTTAGGGTTACTGGGTTCTGCTGTTGATTTCACTTCGGGTTTCGCTTTTGGAAAGAAATCACATTGGGTAGAGGAAGAAAACTTCTTTAACTTGAGCCTTCCATCGCCAATCGGTATGAAAGCATGATATTGAGCGGTACCATCGATTGTTACTGCAGCATCGAATCTGCTCTTCAGTGATTTCGCAGTTTCCGCATGATCATCTTTGCTACTAAAAATTATTTCAGTTTCTTTACAGTACTTCTTTGCCCACCGGAATAAAGCTTTCGCATCTAAGATACGGGCTTGATGAGAGCATTGGAGGCTATACTTTGCTGCATTTCTTTTAATATTTGCTCCTATACCATCACATGCTCCTTCACCATGAGGAGTAGGATGAAAATGCCACTCAGCTGGTGTATCGAAATCTGTTTCATGAGCCATAAGATTTGCGAAGCTACTTTTGTTTTTAAAATGCTGACGAGCTCCATCCGAAACGTAGTATACCTTCGCTACTGTGAATTCGGATTTTAGATAATTTATTATTATATTCTGGTACTCATAAACAGCAACGGCGTCATGCTTCAAATCGTCGGATATGATTGCCATACTTTTATGTTCCAGTTTTCCATCTTTCATGTAGTAAATAACTATTGTAAATATAGTTGCTTCTTCGTTATTGAAATGGAATGCTTGTATGGCATCCTGGATAACATATTTATAGTTTTCTGGGAAATCGTATGAAATAACGAATTCACCTGCCTGCAAATGTATCTTCAAATTTTCGAAGAATGACCGCTGCTCCTTGACTAGAAAGTCATGGGTTCTCAAGTTTACCAATCCGGTACAAATTTCTTCCACAAAATCGTCCACACTTAAGATAACTGTTTTCAATGTGCACCTTTCAGACTGCAGCCAAGATTCAAATTTGACCTCCTCCACAAATTCTCGGTCAAAAGACTTGACCAAATTCTCTTTGATGAACGTAGTTCCCGGGCAATTTGAGCATTCACCCAAGTGGCAAGAAGCTGATACATTAGGACACATTGTCAATTTAAGGCAATCACGGTAACTGTTCAAATCTTCCGGCGAATCATTTGTTAAATAATTCAAGTTGATTTCCTTCAACATCAGCTTCACATTTTCACGATAAATGCAAACGCATACTGTATGAGTTCCGCTGCTTCCTGCCAAGACGCAATGTTTTGGTCTGAGCTGGGTAAATTTTGTGAATCCAATTTTAATATCCTCGTGTTCAGATTGAAAGCTCGCGAACAGCTCATTCAGGTTGCAGAGAATTATCCTCTTCTGCATTTGAACTTTCTTATCGTCAATTCGTACAGACACCCAGTCTTTCATCCCTGGCATCAGGCGACTCATATCATCGCGCTGATAAAACTGAGTCACTAGAGCTTCAGTTTTGCACTCTAAAGGTTTTCCTTTCTTTGTGTTTGGGAGTGTGAGTATGCCATGCTCTGCAACTAATTTTTTAGCAATCCTGGCTTTTCTTTCTGATGTTCCAAACTCAGCCATTGTTTTTGCGCGACTCCATGTCGGTGGAGCAAGCGTGAGAAGTTGAATTTTTTCTGCTCTACTAGTTGAAGTTTTGTACTTTTCTTTTATTTGCTCAAGTACTTTTACTGCATCCTTGTGGTATTGGTTTTGGCACTCATCCCTTGAAGTCATATTTTCTTCAGTAAAGTTGGAGCCATCGTCATCGGAAATTCGGTCATCCTCTCAGATTCAATATGGTCTCTATCTGGAATAACGTCTTCACAAGGTTCATTACTTTTCGAAGTCGGTAATTCCTTCAATTTGCTGAGCTCTTTCCTGCACGATCCACAAATTCGCATCCGTTTTGATAGCGTAGGGAATTTTGATATTAAGCCGTCAGAAAGCCGTCGTGTATCTGAAGAAACGTGTTTTTTTTTGTTGAAGGGATTAAAGCAAAAAGAAGCAAAAATTTCTTTATCAAGTTTAGCCTTTTTATGAGCCATAGCTACTGAAAATATTAATTATGTAAATAACACAGTCTTTATTTTAACGCTGTTTCTAAAAAAGTGGTCTTCAAAATGACCATACACTGCCTTCATAAACTATAGCTGATTTATTATAGCTACTTATAGGTTGCGCGAGTAGGTATGAATATCTATTGAGAAAAGGTTTGGACGAATCTGCTGTGGTTAGGTACAAAGAAATATCTTAATCATCCTTAACTACCGGAAAATCCCATATTCTTCATACCTTTTAAATATTGTGCTAGTAGGTATGCAAATCTAATACTCAAAATTCTGCAAAGCTATTAATAAAGAGTTTGGATGCACAAAATCGAGTACCTGCTGTGTTAGACTACGAAAAATCTTAATCATCCTTAACTACGGGAATTGCAGTATCGAGGGTATGAAACTTTGGTTAGGCGTGTTATATACCGTTGGAAAGCTAATTGTATATACCTTCTCATATAAGTTTTATTTTCAGGTTTCCGAGACACTTACGCAATAATACGAAAAAAAAGAAGACAATAGGTCATATATTAAAAATTAAAAAAACCGCTGTTTCGAGTTACTAAACGCTAATTTTGATTGATACACAAGTTGCATCCCACTAAGCGACCACAAAGCTCTTAAAGAAAAATACCTAAGCTTTCTCTTGAGCAAAAAAAAAAAAAAAAAAAAAA
>NW_023477749.1:0-2732 GCF_013731165.1 Rhagoletis pomonella | reverse complement strand
CGAAAACTCCAAGAGCCGCTTCATCAGATGTTTTCATTGTCCATGCCATGGCCTTTATTTATATTCTTTAATATTTCGGGGTGGTTGGCCATTATCTTCTTCAAGGGGAACCCTCCGCAGTTGAGGGCTTGGATCACTTGAGATAGTGATTCACATGCTTGGGGTAAGCTGTGGCTTCCCGACAGGATATCGTCCACATAAGTTTGTGTTTTTAACACCGGGGTTGCTAGAGGCAGTTTTTTCTTTTATATCGTTTGCCAATTCGTGAAGTGTTCGAATGGCAAGAAAGGGGGGCGCAATTTACGCCAAATGTCACCGTTTTTAATTTGTAGTCGCGTATTGGACTATTAGGTGAATTGCGAAATATAATGCGCTGAAAATCTTGGTCGTTTTTATGTACAAGGATTTGTCTGTACATTTTTTCGACATCCCCATTGAAAACGTATTTAACCTTCGGAGGACACACCTTTTTTATTTGACGTGAACGACACACTGGGGTAAATTGCACCCCAATTGAAATGTTGCTTTTAAAACACACAGCTTAAGCTTTTTTTGCATATATTACGCTGGAAATATTTAGATAAAATAAATTTAAAATAAAATGTCTTATTGAATTTTTCAAAGGTACAAGATCATATAATTGCATGGTTAGCTTTTATTGACATAACGAAAAAGTTTATCAAAAATAGGCTTTGCACTGGGGTGTCTTACACCCCAGTGTGTCTTCTGAAGGTTAAACATGCGCCAATTTAGTATTAGGAGCATTAGATCAGGTTGTAGTGTGGCTCCCGTATATAATACGTCATTTAATGAATTGCCTGAGCTTGTGCATTTCGAGGCATTGAATAGAACTCTTACTTTTGTTGTAAGTTTTTCTGGCTTTATTACTGCATGGTGTGGGAGGTAAAATGAAGTATATTTACCTTTTGTAATTTTTTTCATATGACTCGATTACTTCCATATGATTTAATTGGAGGTATTCCTCGAGTACATTGTCATACGAGGTCTTTAGCTCGCCTTTTTTAAGCAGTTTTTTTTTTCTTCTAACTCCCAAAATCTTCTTAATTGAGAATTGAGGTATTCGTTTGAAATATCTTCAACTTGAGTTGTGAATACCGATATTTTTTCTTTTATTTGGCCGCTCAATATCCATCCACAGATGGTATTTTGGGCTAACAGGGTATTTGAAATTTTCTCAATGCCTTCTAGCATTATTTGGGGGATTAGGTCGCTGCCTAATAGGATATCAACTTGCGCGGGGGTGTGGCAGTTGGGATCCGCTAATTTTAGGTGGGCAAATTTTTGGCGATCTTTGCCATTTACTTTATAGCTTGGAAGCATATTTGTAAGTTGCGGCAGAACTATGGCGTGTGCCTCTATTCTTACATCCGCATTGGGGGTAAACAGGGTTAATGAGCAGATTTTATTAGAGTTTTGTATTACTCTTCCACCCATTCCCGAAATTTCAAAGTTTTAGTTTGTGGTAGGGAGTTTTAATCGGTTTTGTGCTTTTGATGAGATAAACGATATTTGTGAGCCTTGATCGATTAGAGCTCTAAGGTTAAATAATGCTCCTCGATGTTCAATCGGGACAATCGCGGTTGGCAGTAAAATTTTGCTTTCATTTTCAGAAGGAAGCGCTTGTATATTTGCTGTTTTTGAACAGCATGGTTTCTCGGTTTCGTTTTCGAGATTTTCGGGGTGTTCGGGTCTAGCTGTTGCAACTAGCCCTGTGGCTCTTTGCGAGTTAGAGCTATTTTGGGGGGTAAAATTATTACACAATTGAATTTACTTTCACAGTCTTTTTGCATGTGAGAGTGTGAGAAGCAATTTGTGCAAAGTCTATTCCCACCAAACAATTTTTGTTGCCGGCAATAAAAAAACGTTTCGCCCTCGGAAACAACTTTATTGCCGGTAATATTGCCATCGTATCGATTTCCTATAAACAGTCGCTCTAAAACGTCCACCGAAGGCAACTCGCCTGGGCGAGTCGTTTTCTTATTACCTGAATGAGTCATTTTCTTATCGCTTCAGGCGATATTTGGAATAATTTTATTCTTTTTAATACTTCAATTATTTTTTGTATACAAAATTGGAATCCTGTCCTTGGTAAAAATTAGACGATTTTGGATAATATTGTTGACGCGAAATTTATAAGTTTGGGAATTTTTGACAAGTTATTTATTCCAAAGTTGACATGAAAGAAATGATGTTGCCAATTTGTCACCACAGCAATAAATCGGTGAGTCGCCAATTTGTTGCCATTGACGATTGTTGCCTATTTCTCATGTTTTGCATGGTGGGTTATTTCTAACGACATTATATCGTTCGGTTGTTGTAAGTTTTTAAACTTCTCGCAAGATCTTAATGCGTGACCTCCTTTACAAAATTCGCGTGACATACGTTTGTTTTGTTCTGCGATGAACGATTGAGTTCTGTTGAAACTTCGATTATGTAAATTAGTGTTACTGGCTTGGGGTCTATTGTAGCTTCTATTGAGGTCAAGCTGTGTATTTTTCGGCTTTGATATTTTTCTATCTACCCTTTCTGCGATTTCGAATTGGGTAGTGAGGAAGTCTTTCATTTGTTGCCACGTTGGGCATTTTTTTTTCGGGATGAGAGCGATTTCTCCCATAAGAGTAACGATTTTTCTGGTAAAGTTGCAGCGCATACGTTTACCAGAATAGGGTCCCAACTATCAGTGGGAATGTTTTGTGTCGCGAGAACCGACA
>NW_023477748.1:0-2732 GCF_013731165.1 Rhagoletis pomonella | reverse complement strand
AGGAGAAATATTGTCTTCGTATAAAAAGTTCAACAGGCAACACTGCCGATATTTTCATCAATTGTTTCGTGAAAATTTATTTTCTTATTGCGCAAATTCAAGTAAGTATACAAAAAAAATGAAAAATATTGGTAATATTTTGAACTAACCCTTTCGCTACTTTGATGCCATATGGCGTCATGCTTTTTTTGAATACTCACAGATTTAACTGAGCTTATCTGAAATTATATTTTTATATGCAACGCTGTAATGGAAAGTTTTATAAACTATATTTTAATACGGTATTGTTATTTTTATGAGATGAAAAATTTCTATTTTAAAACTTTACTAAAATATCGATTTTTTCTGCTTAGAAAGGTCTACATTAAAATACAATATTTTACCAAATAACCCAATAAATTAAAAACAAATAAATATACTATAGTCTCCAAAATAGTGTCAAATATTGCTAGAACTTGCAATTTATTTAAAAAGTGCTAATAAACGCGTGGTATATTTTTAAATTTGTATGATGCCATATCGTCGCCTGGGTAAAAGATTGTCGTAAGCGCCATTTTGACGATTTTTAAGTCTAAATGCAGTTATATATTTTGAAATAAGGTCTTTCGATTGGTGTTATCACCTTTTAGTTATCTTCGTTAGTTTCCGAGATATTGGCTACAAATTTTTCGATAATTTAGTAAAAAATTAGTTGGTGATGCAGTCATATTAAACTATTCAATATCTTAAAAATGGCGTTCTCGACTTTGGGATATTTCCTTTAGTTTCCGAGATATTGAGTAATAAGTGTCGTTAATTTAGTAGAAATTTTGATCACATTTTGTCGTATTTCATACAAAGTGGCTGCGAAATTGTGGACAAATGACGCTTACGACAAAATTTTACTAAAGAAAATCCTTCATAAACTCAAAACTAATTAACAATAAATATTAAAAATTAAATAATTTAAGAATTTTGTTAACTAGTAACATTTTCAGACTTTGGAGAAAATCTATCTTCGCGTTTTTGAGAAATTGCATTTCAAACTTCAATTGATTCCCACACAACCTGCCGAAATTAACATACGACAATCTTTTACCCAGGCGACGATATGGCATCAATAATATTTGAAGGAGCTGAAATCCGCACCAGCAAATAACGATTTATTTGTACTGGTAAATTGCAACTAGTAAATTTTTTAAATGAATTATTAAATCTATGCACGTTCCAACTTATTTTATTGAGTTTTGTAGTGTTATTTAATTTAAATAAAATAAAATACCATATTAAAAAATCGTTGCGTATTTTTTACGCCAGTTAGTACAAATGATGCCATATGGTATCTGTGTTACTTGTTTGCTATACCATAGCAGACTGCTTTATTGGTAGTTCAATTATAATAGTAAATACATCTTATGAAACTTAAACCTGCAGAGTCGCCATATAATACATAAAACATCTCTTTTAAGATAACATACCCTACAAGACGGCGATAGCCAATTCACCACTACATTTACAACTTTTCAGATGCCTACCTACACAGTCACATTTGGTTTTAAAGGAATTTCCTAAAGTTAGAACAGTATGTTTTATGAGGATACGAAACGCATGTGCTAGAGCGAACAAGCGATAGGCACTGCAAGCAAAGCTAAACTTGACATTTTGATCATAGCAGCATGAAAATTATACGTCACTATTATAATTTCTTTTGAACGTTTGCGAACATTGGCGGTAAGTTGGTTTGATTTTCAATTTAATTTGTTAAAATGTTGATATTTTCATTTTGGATCGCAGCAAAAGGAATACGCTAGCAATTTTAAATAGGTATGTATAGAATTTTTTCGCAAAATCCATATGTTAAGATTTTATTTCAATTTGCAGAAACTCCGCTGGAAATCTCTTCAAGAGATCTGTGGCGGAAAACAATTTGGACAGCAATTTAAAGTGAGTTTATAATAGAAATTTAAAGCAGTGAATTTTAGAAGAATTTATAGCCTGTTCCCTTACTCCAGGATTAGTCAGAAATAGGAAGTGGGCCCAGTACATACACACAAGGCAACTTCAGTACTATCTTCCGGACTAAATGACTAAATCCTGGAATACTGGAACAGGTTATTTAAGTGAAGTGAAATTAGAAGTGTACAATGCATGTACACATTTAACTATGGCCAAGGATTCTCTTATTTCGATTAATCGATCTGGCCATAGTTCCACAATTTTAATACATATGTACATGTATGTTGGACGTACATAAGGCATCGCACAAAAGTGTAAAATTTTTGGAAGGCTAATTATTTAAAAGAAATTATAACGAACAGAAAGGCAATTAAATTACCTTTCTCTTAATAAGCATTAACATCAATAATTCAATAAGAAAGGCATTTAAATTACCTTTCTCTTAATACGCATTAACATCAATAATTTTTAAATAATTTCTCAAAATAAAGCCTTGGCTAACAACTTCGTAAAATTATGTACATGTATGTTAAACGTACATAAGGCATCACACAAAAGTGTAACATTTTTTGAAAAGAGGCTAATTTATTTAAAAGAAATTATAACGAACAGGAAGGCAATTAAATTAAATTGATAATAACCTGGCAGTTGTCTCACTCCCGCATTCTGCCTTAGCCTGTTGCTTTCGTTTTTGATTTATGGAAACTACTACTAAAATACCAGGAGAAATATTGTCTTCGTATAAAAAGTTCAACAGGCAACACTGCCGATATTTTCATCAATTGTTTCGTGAAAAT
>NW_023477747.1:0-2733 GCF_013731165.1 Rhagoletis pomonella | reverse complement strand
TTATCACATGGTCAATTGTATGTCGCCTGCTCCCGTGTCGGAAAACCATCAACTTTGTTTGCTTACACATCAGATAATAAAAAAATGCGTGTGTAGCACCGTACACGTGATAGAAGTGAAACTTCTTAAAAAATGTGTGAGTACCAGGAACTCACGAAATTTGATATGTAAGGATATGTTTAAGGCTCGGCAAACCATTAGGCGATTGTGTTACATACATAGGTTAGGTTAGAAATTAAACAATAATTTTATTTCATTTCATTAATTTTACGATAAATAATTTATTTATTCATTTCCCGGTAACACCACCTTATATGAATTCGCCATTCTAGCATCCCTAGGACCGGGTTGTAATGGAAGTAGCTGACCGGAGTGAGCTGTCTCATGATTATCTATTATATGTTTAACAAATAAATGCAAATGTTTATAATGCAATTAATAAATCCTTATGAATTCGCCACGATTTGTTACGATTCTCCCCGTGCAATACAACCAAGGCACTAAGTAGTGTACGCACTTTTGTTTGCAAAATGCATTTACATATTAAAGTTGAAAGAAGACAAATTCATTTGTACGGCATTCTACTAAAACGCATGAAATGGCTTCATGAATTGGCCTACGCACAATGGTAGTAAATGACAGAATAAATTATAACAAACACATCATTTTGACATAATGACTTGGTAAAAGATCTGAGGAACTTTTCCGAGGAAATAAACAACAAAACTACTTCCAAAGTCCTCTGAAGCAAAGTGAAAATGCTTCATGGTAATTTCTCGCCAAATAAAATACACATAATACAAGATTACCAAAACACTGTCGTCTCAAGTTCTGTAGATATAGCCTATCTTGCTGAGAAGCAAAACCAACGAACGCCGGTGCGAACTCAGGACAATGTAACACAAGGAATAAAAGAAGTATAAACACTTGTATTAGAACAGGTATATATGTAAAATGGTTTATTGCAAGCGCATATACGAAGTTATATGCCTTATTCAAATACGATGTACATAAGCAAAGTAGTACAAAAGGAATGGATGTTCACAAGATATGTATTGTTGATATTACCTTAAATAGTGATCGCTGACTCAATGCTGCTGTCGGTCTGGCTGCTGTCATCAAAAAGAACCGCAGTTCAAACCGAACATCGCATTAAATAATCTTGAACTTCGAAAGAAGCCCGCCGGTACTTTTCCCGCAGCGGTGTAGCTTTGCAGCGAACAGCGGTGCAGAACACTTACCATTGGTTCCCAACTATTGGAGGCCTTTGGCCTCAACATTGCCGCCAGCCTTGCAATACTGAGGAATTGCAAGATGCTTCAAATTAGATTACTTAAAAAGTAGGTTTAGCTAGAGATGGAAATATAATATATACAAATTCAAATTCAGTACGATACTTAAAACTAGGATGCGTGCAAAAAATATTAAATTGTTGAACTCTCTTGTGTTGGTTTTTTTTTTACATTTATTCAAATAATACAGTTCCAATTAAATGCAAACTTCAAAAATACTATATAATTTACCCAGTAAGTGGTCGCTGTGCCTTAAAGGGCACATGGGCCAGAAAGGACCCAACCGAAAATAGAGTTCTGGGCGGTAGGAAACCCAGCATAAGCAATAAGTTCGCCTCTTATGATTTTATGATATACATCCCCACCGAAAATCAAGGCGACGGCAGAGGAAGTGTGGAAGCCAGAATCGGCGAGCTTGAGGTTAATGAATTTGTCCCGCGTCGCTTGGCTGAGGTGACGAGCTGGAGTTCTCAACCCGATCTAAGACAGTACCCTCGCCGGCAAGGAGAATCGCATATGTTCATCATTTGACGAGCTTACGTGGAGCTCGTATATGCTGATATTCGCCACGGGCACCATCTTTAGGCGGAGCCGGTGCAGCAGCGCGTGGCAAACTTTGTTCGTTTGCGAGCAAGGGTCTATCAGAGCCCAAGCTAAAAACTTCCGAGGCCCGATGTGTAGGTAAACCGCAACGGTGGGTGACTGTTCCCGAAAGCTGCGTTAAAAGTAGGGGAAGTTGGCGTCGGGGAGAAAGACGGTGGTTTGCATGCAACAGGGTGTGATGCTTTTCCTCACAATATTGGCACGTCCCGTTGCTCAGACAGTTCTTGGCCGTCGATCGGTCTACGGGAACTAGTTCCATGGCCTTGATGTTAAAGCGGCAAAAAAAGGAACGTATTGATATGGGGGGTTAGTTTGGTAAGATCACTAACTTCACGATAGGCCACGTCATCAATCCCTTTTGTTTGCGAATGTCTGAAGCACGAATTCTTTTATCGGAGCCTTTATAAATCTTTGTGACCCTGCCCAAGCACCACTCGTTAGGAGGGAGATTTTCATGGCGAACTACAACTAAGTGATCAACGGCGATGTCTTTTTGAGGGGATTTCCATTTGTAGCGTTTATGGAGTTCTTTGAGATATTCCTCTTTCCATCGAAGATAGTGTTGCTGGCTAAGAGCCTTTATTTTTTGGCACCGATTAATTATCGAGACTGGGTTTGCTTCTATGGAGGGTTCGGGGGGAGAAAGTATGGGACCACCCGTGAGAAAGTGACAAGGTGTGAGGGCTGCACAATCCGCGACGTCGTTGGAATTGGGCGATATCGGCATAGAATTTAGACAGGATTCAATGCGACAAAGTAGGGTTTGAAACTCTTCAAAGGTGAATTTTTTGAGAAGCGGCGGTACGTCGAAAATGAAATTTGATGCTTTTAACTCCAG
>NW_023477746.1:0-2733 GCF_013731165.1 Rhagoletis pomonella | reverse complement strand
TTGATTGACTGTAGGTATGTATGTTTCATAACTCCTATTTTAATTTTTGCCTTTATCCCTTTCTTCTTCTACATACTCAACTTTACCTTTTTTCTTGTATGAATCTTAAAGCCCTATTCCCACACCACTGACAAAATTTATCGTATAACTATTGTAATAATTACTGCGCCTAAAACACAATATAAAAATTCATTCGTCATTGTCAGTACGTCCTAACAATAACAATTACAATTGTCACCATTGGAGCGGTCAAAATATTAGGTATCAAAGACAATAGTCAGCCGCTGAGTCCTATTCCCAGACTGTTAATCTACATTAATCTTATTCCTAAACTGCCTTGCGGACTCAGGGGGTGGTGGAATCGCTGCCATTTTGAAAATACGATTGGTTAAGATTTTTTCAAACTCGGAACGAAAAATGATACTGAAGATGGCACAACGCCGAAACCAGTTTGTCTCCAAACCAAATTTGACAAGGGATGACGGAAAATCGTTCCACATTACATCTCATTTAAAGGCCTCAAACGAACTATCTCCAAATTTTAGGTAGCCGTACGTGGTGGTCAAATTCTAAGAGACTTGTGAAGTAAAGGTTCTGGTTTAGATGATAACAAATTAAAATATTGCCAATTCTGCACTACGCATTTTCAACGAGTTTGTCCATATTGATTACCGCTTCTAACTTATGCTGCTGGATTCAAGTGCAATAATTGATTACAAACGTTAATTATATTGCACAAATCTATGTAAACTATTACAATTATCTTTACGCTACGCCATATAATAACCTATGGCGTTAATTAGCACAGCTGCGGCGTTGACATGTGGCAAATTGAAGCGAAACCAGCCACCTGCGGTTCGTTTGTGGGCTTTTGCTTTAATTTACATTTTTATTGTGCGACATCTCAATTAATTATATACAATGCACACACATTTATACATTTGTAGGTTTGCTATGTCTATTATTGTGAGAAATGGACATAAAACTGAACTGATTGTGTATGTAGCTTTGATGTGGGGTATGGTGTAACGGAAAATGAGGGCTGAATCAGCCGACAGGTAGCGGACAACACGTCTCTCATTGGAAATATGCAGCACTTTATGAGAATGTTTGGCGGGCACGGAGGAGGAGAAGTCGATGCAAAAGTGGCCTTAAATACCGACTAACAGAGGACATCAAGTTAAACAAAAAAAACGCAGTGGAAAAAATTGTTGACGGCAGATTAGAATATCAACTAGAACTGTAGGTCATTCCATTTGTGTAACAACATCAAGACGCACACCACAAATTGGAGGAATTATTGTGAAAACTATATGAGTATTAATTTCATGAAATTCTCATTTCGCCTCAAATGTGAATCGCTTTCGAGGCATGCCATTAAAAGGAGATGATGAAAGGATTTCCCATACACTTTTAATTATGAAGTCAGAAGAAACCGAAGTGGCTGTTTCCTTATGATCAAAGTGATTCTCCTTGACCTTGAATTAGTTTCCCTTCAGTTTTTCAATTTCCGTTACCTGCACTAACTTAAGAAATATGCTTCTATGTGCTTTCTACAGTTATTTTAAAGCCCAAAGGTGACTCTAAAGTCTATTCTGAAAATAAAGTGTTTACACCAAAAATTCACTGCAAAAGAATTTTGTTGCAAATTCTCGAAATAGCAAGCATTAATCACTACGCCCGTATGTTATTTCGGTGTACGTTGCACAGTGGTATAAAATTGGGGGAAAAAATAGAAAGAATCGGCGTAGAACCTCAATTTTCCGTGTTTAATATTTATGGATACAAATCAAGAAAAAAAAAAAAAACGAAAAAATGGCGTGATCGATTTAATTTGAAGCATAATAATAATAATAGATTGGCGCTTACACATATGTTAGTGTTTGGCCGAGCTTCTCCTTTGAAGCATACCTCCCATCATGATTGCGTTAAAAAACACGCCAATGAATATATGACCCAGAAATTTTGTCCATATATTTTTAATAACGTTATGTGTGAACTCTCAAAAATTGGGCGTAATCGATTTATTTTAAAGCATACAAACCTAACTTCAAAATCGTCTTAAAAAGGCCGATAGCGATAGATTACATTCCGCACTTTAACTTTTTTTTTTAAATGAACGAGGCAAAGGAAGATGAAGGAAACATTGTTTTTGTCCATAAAAAGTGCCAAAGTAAGCATTTCTAAAGTCTAATTTTTGTCTGTTTATATTTATTAAAATATTTGGTGGATTGCGCCGATTTTTTCTCTATTTTGTCTAGTAAGTGCTATGTTTTCATGTGAACTCCAATAAAAATACAAAAATCTCACTCAGTTTTAGTTGAATAAATTTCTTCTGATTTCTGACTTTTGTTGCTTGTATTTTGAATAAAACTGCCAATTTGGTACAAAGTTATACGGAATTTTTCTTACTCAAATTTAAAATTTGTTATGCTAAAGTTTAACCGCTAAACAATTCAAATATAAAAATTGTATTTTTCCCGCCGAAATACCACTGTGCGCCGTTGAAACTTCGCACAAAATTGAGGTCAAACCACAGGGCACATTAAGTTAGTTAAAAGCGTCTTAAATCTGCCAGTAAACGGGCAACACAAAAACGTAAACACTCACATTCAAATAAATATTAACTCGAACATACATATGCAAACAAATTTATGCTGCTGCTGAAGAAGACAAACAAAAAAAAAAAAACGCTTATAAAATACAACAAGTGGAAGCTGTCGAAATTGCCAC
>NW_023477745.1:0-2734 GCF_013731165.1 Rhagoletis pomonella | reverse complement strand
ACTTGTTTATGTAAGCATTTGTTCAAAATGCAGTCTCACAAAGAAATGTTAAAGTAAAATTACTAGTTACTAGTATTTTTAATGCAATCTTGCCAGCAGCAGTGTTTTCTGCATACACTTGCATTCAGAGTTCTATTGGCTACCTTCGTAGTACTTACTTAATATTCAAAGTGCTGATTCACTGATGTCCAGAAGGTTTTCAAAAGCTTAACTAGTTTGCCATCTCAGTAGTTTTACTTTTCGGGTCACATGAAAACGGGTTTGTTAACCAGCTGTTGACATCCTCAGAGTTAATGTTGGGAAAATATTCGGCCGGCTGGTAATGCGCGTTAACGCTAAGAAAATAACTTTTACAGCCAATAATTTAAGTGAAAAATTATTTTAATGTTTTGAGTATTATATGGAAATTGACAGAAAATAAAAAATCATTTTCCATTTAAATTGCTGGTGAAACCGGCTAATATCCATTTTCTTACCGTTAACTGCGAAGTTACATATGTACGTTTTTCTGATTTACTTTGCTTATTTATGGGTTTTCATACAAATTGCTAGAAATTCTAAAATATCACACCAATAAAAAAAAATCTCGACGTGCTTGAAAAAACACAAAGATGTATTTTAATTTCGCAGGCCTCTGTTATCTTCGCAGCGTCATCCAATACGGGTTTTAAATCTAGTGGCGGCATCTTCCTAGTCCCCAGGTAATACCGGGCTGAGTGTGCAGAGGTGCTTGCTACCAAGGCTATCCGGATTCAATCCCCTTCAGATGGAGCATATGAAATTTAAGATTTTTTATTTTTATTTTTTTATTTATGAAAATGTTTGGGTTTAAAATTTAAACCGAACTGTTTAAAATCTAAACCCAACATATGTAAGTGCTCTCTTTTTTTTAAACTTGGAAGGTTTGTATTTGAAACAGAATTTAGTTTGGTCATTTATGTAGTTCAAAAAGTTTAAAATTAAAACCGAATATTTTAACCGTGTACAAATTTGTCGATAGCTTTAAAAATTACGTTGCTAGTGGTGTAAGTCTCAAGTACTTCGCTCATCAAATTTACTTCTACGATTTGCCTTGCGCTCTCACTAATACGAGGAGAATATTAAGTCCCTCTACGTCGATACTTTCGTCAAGTTGCAAACTAAAAAATTCACAAGCTTTCAAACTTTTTATAAATTCGTTCTCGACTGCCTCGAAATATATGCGAAATACACCACACAAGCGGCTTAACAAATCAAGCGAAATATCACTTTGCTGCAACCCAGCAGAGAAACGTACTTTTTACCGAAAGTGCAGTTTTCGTACATTTTTCGTTTCCGGAAATGTTCAGAAACCGATTTTCATATTTGTTCATTTTTCGTATCAGAAAAATGTCATCATTTTATTTCAAAACAATAATTTTAAAATATTTGTTCAAACTGTGCATTTGAAAACATGTATACATATTCGCCAGTTGCTGAGTGTGCAGAGAAGTGTGCTACTATTTGTTAGCTTTCAGGAGGTCCCAGGTTCGAATTCCGTCAGAAGCAACACATTAAAATTAGTTATTCAAATTGAAATAATTGCTGAATCTTAAATTTGTTTTTTGTTTGGTTTCCTGTAACTATGAAAAAGTTTCTGTGAAGTTCATAATGAAATCGTTTTCAACGAAAAATTGTATCAGACAAATTTCACATCCTGTTTACAACCATTTTCGATAGTTTTCTGCACATACTTTTCGGATGAACACTATAGTGGGAGAATTGATCTGAAAAACGTCCGAAAACGGAATCGGAAAACGAATGAAACATCAGGTTTTTATACGAAATTGTTTCCATTTTCGGATACGTTTCCGGATATTTTGCTGGCTGGGAAGCCATTTGTATTGTGTATGTAGTTTGACGAGCCCCTGAAGGTAATTTGAATAAAAATCTATATTTTTTATTTTCTTGCCGCCATGTTGAAGTTTGATCAAACCGCTTGCGTTGTGTATGGAAAGTTGAAATGAAAAGAAAGAATTTGCTCGCACCACTAGTATACTCTAGCCACTAGCGGCACCCCAGGCATAAGCTCTCGCGGCACCCACTTTGGGAAAGCCTACTATAGAGTGTAAAATACAATGGCAAAGAAGTAAACCGCAAAGATGTTTCTTTACATAAATACATATGTATGTATGTACATACATCGCTCATTTGCTTATTAGTGAGTTTGTTTACATTGCATATCGGATGCGGCAAATTTCCCCATAAATCCATTGTTCTGTGAAATATGTATATTTATAGATAACGGTTAATTCGATGAACCCTGGTTCAAAAAATATAGAAATATGAAAAACAATTATGACTTTCCGAAAGTTTTTTTATGCAAATGTGTGTCTATGGTCGCTTGAAGCACTCTTCGATCTAATAATTTTAGCTTTGCTCTAATAAGGAAATTTTATGGGCCAAATACAAAATTACGCATTTGTTGTTTCATTAGTGTAGCGAAGGCGAAATTGTCATAAAACACAAATTTTCCTGATATTTGTTTTACCATAAGATCCAATGGTAATTGGCGTTTTATAGATTTGCGTACCGCGGTGTTTTTTGTGCATAGTGGGAATATCTCGTTGTCTGATGATGAAACCATTTATCAAACTCAGAGCTACTTTATTCCTTTTAGACTAGGACAATAGTGCCCGAGGTAGTGAAGTAGGGGATGTTCCCTACCATACCGTATAGGACTATCTTACCGTCGCTCTTGCCTGAGTTCGAAGAA
>NW_023477744.1:0-2734 GCF_013731165.1 Rhagoletis pomonella | reverse complement strand
TGTCTACTATTCGCTTGTGGCAGGGTTGCATGAAGTCGTACGTGACAGTTCGGCCAATCCTGACATTGGCATCGTCTCGATGTCACTGGCTTCATCTTCGTCGGAATCATGTTCATCTAGTTCGGGTGGTATTATGCACCATGGTTTAATTTTATCTGATGCATATACTGAACAGAACCGTTTTTGCTTGTGTTGCATACCATCGATGTCTTCGATCAGGTATCTATCGTTACCCAAAACTTTGGTTACCACGTATGGACCTCGGTAACGTATGTCGAGTTTTCGCGATTCGCCCGTTGCTTGCAAGTCGTTCTCGATGACTACTAAATCGTCCACCTGATACACCATAGGCTTTCGATGCTTTGCGTCGAATCGTTTCTTCCACTTCTCTCGCTGTTTTTGCATACACTGTAAAGCTTTCTCGCGTTTATCTGCTATACTATCATCGATAGTGTCATCAGTTGCTGCTGCTAAAAGTCGGTTGCGAATGACGTCACGCAACTTGAAGTCGTAAATCAGTTCATTTGGACTAAACCCAGTACTAGCATTACGTTGGGAGTTTACGCTCCATTGTAATGCTCGTAGTTGGTCATCCCATTGTTTTGCCTGGACACCAGATGTACGGAGAAAATCTAAAATAATTTTGTTGGCTCTCTCTACTTGTCCGTTTGCACGTGGAGTTCTCACTGCAGTTCTATTATGTTGAATATCGTTTTGCTGACAGAATTCAGTGAATTGTTTCGACGTGAAGGCCGTACCACGATCACTTATTATACGGCTTGGTAATCCAAAATAACATGTCAGCTCGTTGAGTACCTGCAACACCGGCTGAGTCTTTGTGTTGCGCACAGGTTTTACCACCAGGTATTTCGTAAATGCATCGCTTATGACTAAAGCATATAGATTACCTCTTTTGCTTCGCGTAAATGGACCCAAATGGTCGATATGAAGCGTACAAAATGGAACAGGCTCCACCTCGCTGAAATGTAGTTCGCCTTCTGGCTTGCCCCCTTTGCCTTTGTTGTAACAACAGTCAATGCACGCTGCGACGTATTCCCTGACATACTTTCGCGCTTTAGGGAACCAGAAATGCTCATAGATACGTTGTAAAGTTTTATCGACACCAAAGTGCCCCATGTCGTCATGACAATATTTCACGACCCGCCATCGTACTGCTTTTGGTACCACATAAAGACGTTTTTCGTTGTACACCTTATACAACCTATTGTTCTGTATTCGATATTCGCTGTTCAGTTGTGTTGCTTGCTTCGATTCGGCTTTGCCTTTTAGTACATTAATGATTTCACGTATCTTACCATCTTGTAGCTGCATAGTCAGCAACCAATCATCGGAACTTGTAGTAACCAGCAACACCTCTGAAGACTGTTCAATAGGCGCTCTGCTAAGCGCGTCAACGTGGGACATGCGTACGCCTGGTCGATGTACACAGTCAAAATCAAATTCAGTTAGTCGCATCCACCATCGTGCGATTCGAGGAATAAGTTGAGTTTTCGTTCTTATACTGCTAATAGCTGAGCAATCGGTTACCACCTTGAAATGCTTGCCCAGAATGTATACCCTAAACCTTGCGAGTGCCTCGACTACTGCCAATACTTCTAACTCATAGGCATGATAGCGAGACTCTGTTTCTGTACACCGTCGACTAAAATAAGTAACCGCTTTCCAAGTTTTCCCATCGTCAGTTGATTGGAGTAACACTGCAGCTAGGCCAACACCGCTAGCATCAGTATGCACTTCGTGTATTGCATTAAAATCGTACAGAGTGAGCACTGGTTCATTACTCAATGCATTTATCAAAGTATGGAAAGCTATATCTTGTTCTTCCCCCCAGTCAAATTTTGTAGCTGCTTCTTTTCGCGTGAGGATTGTTAACGGTCGCGCGATAATAGCATAATTCTTTACGAATTTTCGAAAAAATCCCGTCAACCCCAGAAAACGTCTGACCTCTGTTACAGACACCGGTTTCTTAAACTGTCTAATTGCATTAATCTTCGCTTCACCTGGTATAATACCGTCACTAGTAATTCGATGTCCAAGAAAGCTAAGCTCATTCACCAAAAATTTGCATTTGCTATAGCGCAATGTTAAGTCACATTCTTCTAATAATTTCAGAAATTTTTCTAATATTATTAACCCGTCATCAACCGTACGGCTTGGAATAATTACATCATCCAAGTATGCAATAACTCGGTACGGTTTCATTTTGTCCACAATTTTATTCATCATATTTTGAAATACCGACGGTGCATTAACCAGCCCGAATGGCATGCGATTATATTCGTAGTGTCCATTATTTGTAACGAATGCAGTATATTGTTTAGCATCGTCTTCCAACTCAATTTGGTGATAGCCCATATTGAAATCTAAAGTAGTATAGTACGTGTTGCCTGCAAGCAATGCAAACAATTCTTCCATTATTGGCATTGGAAATGGCTGTTTCACCGTAATGCGATTTAATTGTCTATAATCTACACACAGTCTATGCTCTTTATTTTTCTTTTCCACTAGGACTACGGGTGCAGCATAAGCGGAATCTGACACACGTATTACGTCTTTTGCCAATAAATCTTGAATTATTTCGTCCAAGATTGGTCTTTTCGCGAAGGGCAATCGATAGGGTTTCATATTTATCGGATTGTAGTTATCGAGCTTAATATTCATTTTGGTAATTTTAGCTTTACCGAGAGTATTAAATCGACCTTCATACGTTTTT
>NW_023477743.1:0-2734 GCF_013731165.1 Rhagoletis pomonella | reverse complement strand
TTCGTTTGTACTACATATGTGCATATATACATGTACACAAACATATGTACATACACAAACATACAAATATACCCGGGTGGGGACTTTGATTCCCAGTGGGAACGGTCACCATAGCTGGGCTCTAAGCTACCGGGGGGGTCGGCAGGTCGCGGATAGCCGGACGGCCTGTAGTAGCAGGTTAGTTGCGAAATAAGGTTAAACGAATAAGCAATCCCCGACGATGAGCAGCAGGAATAGAGGACGCGGTATAAAAGCCAGCAAGTCTGATGAAATTCCTGTGATAGTGGCGAGTGGACTCCGCCTCTTTGAAATATGTGTCCCCCTCATCATACATATGATGAGTTACAAAAAAAAAAAAAAACCCAGGCGCGACGGCTTCCATATTGGACGGCTTCCTGGTCAGCGTTTGTTCACCATGTTAGGTGCGGCTGATACAACAATCCAGACCGGTACGCGCTGCGGCGCACTGGGAGTCCCTCGAAATCCCTACAGCGATTTCTCCGCTGGCGGGGTAGAGACGGTGATGTGAGCGTGCTCTGCCGAGGTGTCAGCCGCGGTGCGTATCAGTAACCAGCCACTTCGGTCCCTGGTCAGGGAGTGTGCATTGGACGCAGGTGTAGTAGACCGCGTTGCCCCGGGCGAGCGCCAGTCCGTCCGTGTTTTCCGGGACCGGTAAAGCGAAGGACAGGCCTCAAGGAACTGGGGTAGGGGCATAGTCCCCGAGGGTATACCCGTTCCTGTCTATTTCGGCCCGCCCCCTGCACACGATGCGCTGGCAAAAACAAAAGAATGGAATCCAAAATGAGAAAAAACAACAACAACAACAACAATGTAAACGAAGTCAGCAGCGGAGCGAAAAACCTGGACGGCAGGGGCTGCAAGGTGCTTGGGGCAGACCCGTCCCAGGGAACACCGACTGCAGAAACTGACCCGTTCAAGCGTGCGTCAAGACTAGTTCGGTCGCCTGTAAAGGCGCTTAGCGTGGAGAAGCCGGTACGAACGAGATCGTCGCCACCAGCACTACAAGACAGCGAGCCTCAAATGAAGGGAGCCAAACAGAACGGAGACTACATGTCGGAGCTCGGAGATGCTATTAAGAGGCTGACGGAGGCAATGTGCCCGCCACAACGCTCAATAAACAATAGCATGCGAGAGATACTCAGCTCACTAACAAAGCTGCATGCGAGTGCCCTGGAGGAGTACTCCAGAATAAAGGCAAGCAGACGGAGTATCTTCAACATACCGGTGACTGCTGAAACCCCGAAAAGGCCCCGAGATGAAAGCCAACTAAAGCGTAGGACGCCACCCAAGAAAAACAAAACCACGCAGGAGGAGGTGACCACCAACCCTGCAACCAAACAGAGTAAGGTGGCGCCAAACGAAAATTCCGGCAAGATTAAGGAGAAGGAGGTGGAGAAAGAAGGAAAATGGGTAGAGGTCCAACGCAGGTCACATGGCAAAAAGAAGATGGCATACAAACCACCACCACGGCCAGATGCCATCATTATAGCTCGGACGGGAGATATGACCTACAGCGATATACTAAGGACCGTAAAAAAGGAAGAGGCGCTGCAGAAACTCGGCGAGAGCGTATCACGCATCAGAAAGACGGTGAAGGGTGAAATACTGCTGCAGCTTAAGGAGACGCAAATGAAGGACACGGGCGAACTCAAGAGCAAAATAGGTAGGCTTCTAGGGGACCAGGCACAGATCAGAGCCCTAACCCACGAGACGATGGTAGAAATCCGTGACCTGGACGAGATTACCACCAAGGAGAATATTGCCGAGGCCATCCGCAACCAGATAAAGGAGCTAAACCACCTTAACGAGAGTGCGATAAAAAGCATCAGGGCGGCTTATGCGGGCACACAAACCGCGGTGGTAAATCTCCCAGCGCAGGAGGCAAGATTACTTCTTGACGCGCAGAAAATAAAGATAGGATGGGTTGTGTGCAGAGTAAGGGAGAAACCGAACCCCAAAAAATGCTTCAGGTGCCTGGAATATGGCCATATAGCGAGAGACTGCAAAAACGCGGAAGACAGAAGTCAATGCTGCCTAAAATGTGGAGAAAATGGACACTTTGCGAAAGCCTGCGACAAAAAGCCACACTGCAGAGCATGCAAAAACCAGGGAAGAAAGAACACCGAGCACCAGATAGGTAGTTGGAGGTGTCCGCTATACCAGGAGGCGTGCAAGAAATCAAGAAAATGAGAGTCATGCAGTTGAATCTCAACCACTGCGAAGCAGCGCAAGAGCTGCTCAGGCAAACGGTGTACGAGGAGAAGGTGGACATAGCAATAATCAGCGAGCAGTATAAAAATATAGACAGTGGAGCATGGATATCGGACCTCACAGGCAAAGCTGCAATATGGACATGCGGAGGAAAAGCTTTCCAAGAAAAGCCGCTGCTTGGTAAAAGCTACTACACACGAGCGAAGGTAGACGGTTTTAACTTTTATAGCTGCTACATACCACCAAGTATCCCACAAAATGAATACGAGAACATCCTAGACAGTTTGGTTCAAGAAGTCCGGACCACCACAATGAACGTTATAGCAGGGGACTTCAATGCATGGGCAGTGGAATGGGGTAGCGTCCACACAAACAGGCGGGGAGATGCACTACTAAAGGCGTTTTCGGTACTTGATGCGGTGCTTCTGAATTCGGGGAACAAAAATACCTTTGAGAAGAATGGTCGAGGCTCGGTGATTGACATTACTTTCGCTAGTAGTTC
>NW_023477742.1:0-2734 GCF_013731165.1 Rhagoletis pomonella | reverse complement strand
GGTAGAAACTGATTTATTTAAATTTCTTTGTGTTTCGTGTATCACTACGGGATTTTGTACATACAAATTAATTAGATATTTTGATAAGGCTCACATGAAAAGCATGTTCTGTGAATTAAGCGGATATAGTTCGAAGCATTCCCTTGAGTCAAGAATTGACATTTGGAATTAATTATGTATTTACATTTCTAGCGAATTTCTAATTTGCGGAATTAAAAGAAATTTATTTAAAAGGAAATAAAGCGTGTGGTCTCAGCATTGACTTATCGAGAAAAACGCTTTTTTAATTTGTGTGAAGTATTGAAATTTTAAAGTAAAAAGAAAATGCATGCGCAAAACGAAAACCAAAATTCAATAAGTGCTTTCCCTATGAGCGAGAGATATGTACATATCAATGAAATATACATTTGGAGTCATAAATGAGTCTTTAAGGGGTCCCATTTCGGAGCCTTTACGCTCATAATGAGCTCATTTAAGAGCCCGAAATTAGTGTGTTTTCCTTCCTCCGAAGGTCGACTTATATGAGCTTAAATTCGTAATCAAATGAGCCTCCAAATGAGTCATATTGGACTCTTATTGGCTTCATAAACGGCTCATTTTGGACTCTTTTTAAAGCAATTTTTGGCGTCATATATGAATCGTTTCAGAGTTTTTTTGAGGCTCTTAAATGTGTCTCATATTCCTAATAAAGAACTTCATTCGGACTCTTATTTTATGTTGTCCTTTGAGCAATATTGGCCCTATTTTTCAACTTCTTTTGAACTTCAAATACTATACGCATGTATGTATACATACCTCAGTTCATATAAACATTCCAACATACATTTAATAGCAGCAGCTGCAGCTAAATTGTGTATATTTTTTGTTTTCTAAATATTTTCAATTTCTGCATAAACAAGAGCTGTAAACTCGCGAGAACAAAGAATGGCCGTGGTGGAAATCGACGAACTGCCAGGCCGGACTCTTATTGAAAAGGGGAAGCTGCGATTAGGTTGGATTATCTGCCGCGTCCGAGAGCGCGCGGATGTCCAAAGGTGTTTCCGCTGTCTGGGGTATGGCCACAAAAAGGCGGCATGCAAAGGCCCAGACAGAAGCAGTTCATGCTGGAAATGTGGTCAGCAGGACCACATAGCCTCTGCATGCAAAGAAAGCCCAAGCTGCTTCCTGTGCTCTGCAGGAGATGGACAGAAAAATTCCAATCACCTGCCCGGGTCGGGAGCATGCAAGGTCTTCAGGGATGCCCTTGCTGAGGCTAAGACAAAGCTTGGGAGAATATGATTAAATTTATACAAGGCAATATGAACAGGAGTAGGGTAGTTGATGACCTGCTGGACCAATTGGTTCTTGAACAAAGAGCAGACGCTTTCATCATCAGTGAACCCTATAGAACAAAGGAAACCTGGCAGGTTGGCCAATCAGGCTCGGCCGCGATACGGATTGCTAACCCCAACCATCGCGCAGAGAGCAGCGGGGTCGGACGCTGCTACGTCTGGGTTAAAATGGCGCAAATCACTCTGGTGAGCTGCTACCTGTCTCCAAACGACACAGTCCTTGTCTTCAGGGAAAAGCTCCAAGACCTTGAAGACGAATTGCGCGATATAACCGGCCACATAATTGTTGCTGGAGATTTCAACGCAAGTGGCGTGGAATGGGGTATGCCCCAAACAAACACCAGGGGAAGACTGGTCCTTGAAATGGCAGCCCGCATTGGCCTGACCATCCTCAACACGGAACGACCCCTACATATCGAAGGCCGGGTTTTGGATACTCTATCCCTGACATAACGCTGGTATCAGAAAGCCTTCTTCGAAGGGCTGACGGATAGAGAGTGATGGAAGACCTGAGTGGTAGCGACCACAACTACATCACCTTCCAAGTCACTGAGATAACGCGAGGGCAAACACGTAGTATCCCTCGCAGGAAACCAGGATGGAACCCGTCTAGGAGATTCCCAAGGTATTTAACCCACAACGGGAGAGATCCACAACAGGGAGTCTTGTACTAAGCTGGTCGAAGAAACCATGCGCTGCATTCACCGGGAATGCGAAGCCTCAATGCCACAGAGGAGAGCATGGTCAGGTAAAAAGCAGGTATACTGGTGGAATGACTTAATTGCAGAGCAGCGAAGGGCCTGCCATAGAATGCGGAGACTCGCAACGCGCGCTCGTGGTAGACCTGAGGCGCTGACTAGAGCAGCAGCCTACAAAATCGCTAAGAAAACACTTGGGGCCGAGATACAGAAGACTAAACGGAACTGCTGGAAAGCGCTATGTGACGAAGTGGATCGCGATCCCTGGGGTCAGGGATACAAAATAGTGATGAAAAAGTTCCACACATCATCGCAAGCGTTGGACGAAGCTCGAGTTAAGAATATAGTGGATGCGCTATTTCCCACACACCCACTAAGAGCCGACACAGTGTTCGTCGAGGAGCAAGCCGAGGCACCACTCTTTTCGACAGACGAGCTGAAGCTAGCCCTGCGAAGCATGAAAGCCGGCAAGGCTCCAGGCCCAGATGGCATACCAGCGGAGGCAATCAGGTTAGCAGCGGAAACGAGCCCTGATCTTCTGCTTAACATGTACAACAGCTGCCTTAGGGCCCGGGTTTTCCCAAGCCAATGGAAGAAGGCGAGACTGGTGCTTATACCCAAGGGCAAAGGGGACCCAAACTCTCCTTCATCCTTCCGCCCACTCTGCATGCTAGACACAGCAGGCAAAATGATGGAGAGTCTGCT
>NW_023477740.1:1802-2734 GCF_013731165.1 Rhagoletis pomonella | reverse complement strand
TAGGCTAATTATGGACCAAAATCACTACTTTGGGAGTCAAAAAATAAAATAAATTCATGAATATACAATAAAAAAAAATACTATATTTTTATCTTTCTTAAAAAATATTGAATATGCAAAAGGAAACATTTTAGTTAAAAATAAAATGAATTCTTTTGATCATTTTTGAGGTAACTAAAATAAAAAGAAAAAGAAAGAAAGAAAGTTTTCATTAAAATAAATTAAATTCATTAACTTTGCACATTTCAGTCTATTATTTTTAAAAATTTATAAAAGTAATAATTAATGTTTGAAATTTGAGATTTGGATAAGAATAAAATAAATAAATAATTCAAGCAGTTATTAAATATTCTTAATTTTTGTCTATAGTTTGGCTTGTTGATTGGTAATAGAAATTTATCAAATCAAATTTTTTAATCGTGTAAATAAAAAAAGTCAAAGATAATTGAAAATGATTAAAAATAACAAAATAGTGAGTAATTAATGAATTAATTAACATTTTGTTTAAGTAATTAATTATTACTCATTAAAAAGGTGGTAATAACGGTATTTGATCATTGAACGGTTATCCAAAAAAACATGCTTTAATTAAAAATCATTATGATTAATCATTATTTAACAGGACTGGTATAATTGAATACGTATTCGATTTAATGGTTTACAATATACCAAAATAAAAGTTATAATATTTTGTGTACTTTATTGTATTAAATTGTCGAAGTCAAATAAAACGGCATGAATAAATCATTTTGTACTTGGGATAAGTCTGGTCATTTTCGAACTAGTTCGGTCTCTGTCAGGGAATTCTAGTTGTAAACTAGTATTTTTCCTGACTAGTTTTGGATTTCACTGCAGGGCGTAAACTGTTAGGATTACAGAGCTTAGCTGATAGGAGAAGTTACTTCTCAATAATGTTTATATACAATGTCCTT
>NW_023477740.1:0-1792 GCF_013731165.1 Rhagoletis pomonella | reverse complement strand
TTTTTTTAACAAAACAATTTCGTTTGTTTTTCAGAGCTCTGTTGAAATTGCTGAGTAGCCCCCTGAGAGTTCTAACCAAAACTCTTATAAAGTTTTTTTGTCCGACCAATAGTAAAGAAGTTATAAACAAAAACAAGGGCAAATTTTTATTAACAAAAAAATTTAGTTTTGTTTTTTCATAGTTCTGTTGAGAGTTCTGAGTAGCCCCTCGAGAGTTCTAACTAAAACTCTTGTAAAGTTTTTTCGTCCGACCAATAATTAAAAAAGTTATAAGCAAAAACATGGGGCAAAATTTTATTAACAAACAAATTTCATTTGTTTTTCAGAGCTCTGTTGAAAATTCTGAGTAGCCCCTTGAGAGTTCTAACCGAAACTCCTATAAAGTTTTTTTGTCCGACCAATAGAAAAAAAGTTATAAGCAAAAACATCGGGCAAATTTTTATTAACAAAAAAATTTTATTTGTTTTCAGGTTTCCGTTGAGAGTTCTGAGTAGCCCCCCGAGAATTCTAACCAAAACTCTTATAAAGCTTTTTTTTCCGACCAACAGTAAAAAAGTTATAAGCAAAAGCAAGGGGCAAAATCTTATTAACAAAAAAATTTCATTTGTTTCTCAGAGTTCTGTTTAGAGTTCTGAGAAATCCCTCTAGAGTTCTAGCTAAAACTATTATAAAGTTTTTTGCCCGACCAATAGTAAAGAAGTTATAACCAAAAACAACGGGCAAATTTTTATTAACAAAAAAATTTCATTTGTTTTTCAGACTTCCGTTGAGAGTTCTGAGTAGCTCCTCTAGAGTTCTAGCTAAAACTAATATAAAGTTTTTTGCCCGACCAATAGTAAAGAAGTTATAAACAAAAACAAGGGGCAAATTTTTATTAACAAAAAAATTTAATTTGTTTTTTCAGAGTTCTGCTGAGAGTTCTGAGTAGCCCCACGAGAGTTCTAACCAAAACTATTATAAAGTTTTTTTCCGACCAATTGTAAAAAAGTTATAAGCAAAAACAAGGGCCAAAATTTTATTAACAAAAAATTTAGAGAGTTCTTACTGGCGCTCTTATACAGTTTTTTTTTCAGAACAATAGAAAAAAGTTATAAGCAAAAACAAGGGCCAAAATTTTATTAACAAAAAATTTAGAGAGTTCTTACTAGCGCTCTTATACAGTTTTTTTTCAGAACAATAGAAAAAGTTATAAGCAAAAACAAGGGGCAAAATTTTATTAACATAAAATTTAATTTATTTGTTTCAGAGTTCTGTTAAGAGTTCTGAGTAGCCCCACGAGAGTTCTAACCAAAACTATTATAAAGTTTTTTTCCGACCAATTGTAAAAAAGTTATAAGCATAAACAAGGGGCAAATTTTTATTAACAAAACATTTCATTTGTTTTTCAGGGTTCTGTTGAGAGTTCTGAGTAGCCCCCGAGGATTCTAACCAAAACTCTTATAAAGCTTTTTTTCCGACCAATAGAAACAAGTTATAAGCAAAAACAAGGGGTAAATTTTTATTAACAAAAAAATTTCATTTGTTTTGCAGAGTTCCGTTGAGAGTTCTGAGTAGCCCCTCTTGGCCAACTGGTTGTCCCGATTATTTGGGTAGGCGCCCTGTAGTCAAATGAACTAGTTGTAAACTACCTCACAACTAGTATGAACCGCATGCCCAACTAGTCAGCCAACTATCTTTTTTCCATGCAATCAACTGGTATTTTTAACATGGGGATGTCCTATGAGATGGCAATTGTCAGATTTCGGTCAGAAATATACCAGTCTCATACTAGTTTAAAATAGACAGAAAAATG
>NW_023477739.1:0-2734 GCF_013731165.1 Rhagoletis pomonella | reverse complement strand
AAAAATCAACGGTAAGTCCCAGCTACGTCAAACTTGCACTTGAGTCAGAATTTCTGAAACATGCCACTTGAATTATGTGATATTTTAGTTCCAATCAGTTGTGGTATTTTTTGATAGCCATTGGCAATACAAATAAATGTGTAACATTGCTTTTACAAAAAAAAAATCATTTTCTTATAAATCGACAAGTGTTTTTTTGCCCTTTTCACTTGAAAATTCAATAACAGACGAACTAATTGACCGATTTTGACAATTCACTGTCATTTTCATTGCTATTAAAAACTCTTCACGAACATTGGTTTTATTTATTTAAAAATAATCTTTGAAGGTAATTTTTTATAAAATTGTTGGTAAAAATACAAAAAGATTAGTCTTTTCCGTCACTTTTTTACACAGAAAAAAAATCATACATGCAAAATTTTACTCTCTAAAATATTCTGTGACAAAAAATGGATCGCGACGTGGAAACGTTATTATATTTGGCCGCACAGTGGCCAATTTTTGGAAAACCCTGGCCAAAAGCCAAAAAAAAAAAATTGGTGCATTCGTATGCATAACCATCTTATATTGTTAGGAGGGCTTTACTGCGTACTATAAAAAAGGCAAAATAAAATAACGAAATAGGCTGGAAGAGGCAAAATAAAATAGTGAAAAAGGCAGGAAAAGGCACTAGGTGTTGCAAAAAAGGCAAAAAAAGGCAAAATAAAATAGCGAAAAAGGCAGGAGAGGGCACTAGGTATTGCAAAAAAAAAGCAAAATAAGGCACTAAAAAAAGACAGAAAATACAAAGATCAGTCAAAAAAAAATTTTTATATTACAAGTAAAAAGAGAAAAACTACGAACTAGTTTCATTATATGAAAAATTTGTACTTTGAATGTTTGACTATTTTATCCTTTCGAGTTTCTAAGTCATAAAACATTAATCTGTATAGTTGAACCACAAGATGCATTTTGAAGTTTTCTGGCAGCATTTTCATTCGATTTTCGCGAAGAAAAGCCTTGATTGTACTAAATGTGCGCTCGACGTAAGTTGATACAAGTGGAGCCCAATTTAAATATGGAACGTTTGAAATGTTCATATTATCAGGAATAAGGGCGTTTTCCTCGCCCTTTACAATTTTATCCACACCCCTTATTGTCTCCAAGAAAACGGCTTTGAATTTTTCCAACACCAATTTGGAATTGTATATTTTTTAATCTTAAAAAAAAAATGTAAATGCTATAATAATTTTTTAAAGGTAGAAAAGGCAAAAAAAAGGCAAATATCTTAAAAAAGGCAAAAAAGGCAACATAAAAAGTGTATATATGGGAATCAGGGAAAGCTAAATCGTGGACATTCTTAATCGAATATACTCTATCTCTTTAGCAGAAAAAAGGCAATTTCCATGAAATCCGTTCCCTGGTTATGAGACAACAAGTCGATTCTATTAAGGCATTTAGTGTTACAGGAGATCGAAGTGACTGTTGCTAGCAATTCGCTCTAAACTTTACGTAAATTAGAGTTTTCGTCGTTGTTAAAATCGTGGTATTATCTTAAAAAAAAATAACAGTTTTCAAGCATCCGCTCATGGACATTGTAATTTAGAGTATTTAAAACATGTTTTTTCATTGTCACTCCATCTAAAAACTGACGTAAGACATAGATATTCACGGATTGATTTTTTTTTTGTTTACCCATTATGATGGATTAGGAAAATAGTTACGAGAGTGGTCGAGATAGGCGGTCTAATTTTCTTTTTCATATATATTGAAGCTTTTCCCATCCACCTTGGTTAAAACCACCTGCCAAAAGCCGCCACTGTAGCTTGGACATCAGTTTTTATACGCGATTCTTAATTTTTTTTATGTTTAAAAGACTTAAATTATGTAACAAAATATTTCTGTCAAGATTTTGATGTTTTAAAGATTGGATGTTTTTAGAATTTAAATCATGTCAGAAAGTACAACTGTTTAGGCCTTCAGCCTAAATAGTTTTTCGTACTTTTGGTGAACCGCCCTAATGCTGGCATATGTACATATGTACATGTATATACACTCATACATGCTCGTGTATATTAACAACAGCTAAGCCGTTAACTAATGTATCCCGCCGGACAATGAACCTTCGGTAAGTTTCCCCTTCACGTCAGTTATTGTCCGGCGGTCCAAACTTAGAAACCGCAAATTATATATTTTCACTTCTGTTTGGAGATCAACGAGGACACAACGCAGCTACCAGGCCACTTCGTAAAGGTAATCAAAAACGCATTTGTGTATGCACACATAAATATATATATATCACTGTCGAAAATAGTTGATTAAAATAAACGTTACAAAATACTAAATCCATTATTTCACTATTTTTTCTATTTTCTTCCACATTATAAAACACTGGTGCGTCCAATTGCGAACCTTGCGACGCCCGGGGTTTTACATTTTGGTCCTACTGAGCCGTGAGAGTTTGAAACACTAAAGTTCATCACCGCCATTCTTGTCACATAGAGCGAGTTTTTTGGACACTGCCACAAGTTTGACACCCGCGCGGTTCTACATCAATACAGTCCATTGGTTTCAAATCACAGCGTGTGTGCCTGATTGTCAACGGATTTGCCCTAAACCTAACAAAGACATCACAAACCGCACCTGTGCATCAATCAACAAATACCACTTTCTATTGAGCTTCCTCACACCAAAGTCACCGACGAAACAAGGTACGTGGTTACACACATATTCAAGTGCACTTTCAAAAAAAATA
>NW_023477738.1:0-2735 GCF_013731165.1 Rhagoletis pomonella | reverse complement strand
CAGTCCTGTAATAAATCTTAAATTAGTCTTGTTGAGTGTAATTAGTTTTCTGAATATTCTGGGATTATAGCTTCCTAGAAATTCTTTCGCCTGCCTTAGTCCAGGCGTATTCTTCCAATGTGTTCTGATCAGGTTTCGTTCCTCTACTCTTAACTCTTCCCTGATAGTGTGAGGACCAACTGCAAGGTAGGGTTCTGGTCCTATGGGTCGAGTAGCTGCTGCTTCCCTAGCGAGCTTGTCAGCCTCCTCGTTTCCCTGTACGCCTGTATGGCCCGGGACCCACATCAGCTGTACTGTGTTGAGTTCCCCCAGGGCGTTTAGTCTCTTTACACATTCCCATACCAACCGTGAATTAATTTCACGCGACGATACGGCTCTCAGTGCAGCCTGACTGTCGCTGCATATGACAATGTGCTGTTTTCTCGGTTGTCTCTGCAGAATTACCTCCGCACAAATGTCGATGGCAAAAACCTCCGCCTGAAAGATACTGGGATAGTTCCCCAGGGGAATGGAGATATTGGCTTGGGGGCCATGTATTCCTGCCCCTATCCCTTCGTCGGTTTTGGAGCCATCTGTGAACCACCTTCGGGTATGGGGCCGAAAGGTGTTATCCAACATTGTCTCGTTCCAGGTTGCCTTGCTTCCTAGTTCGGTTCTAAACTTTTTCTCGAAGGTTCTTAGCCTAACCATGTCGTCTCTATTGAGCTGGGAGATAGGAATCTTGCTTTTGATTTCCTCTCCGGGTCTGCTCGAGACCACCTTGCCTTTTCCAGTGCCCTCCCTCATGAAATTTAGGAGGGCTTTTTTGGCGGTTTGTTCTATGACTATGTGCAGTGGCGACAGGTCCAGGATTACCTCCAGGGCTGCAGTGGGACAGGTGCGCATGGCACCTGTTATACAGGTGCACGCCAGTCGCTGCAGCTTGGAAAGCGACGCCCTTACCGTGTTGAGGGCAGCCCGCTCGGACCATGCCACTGCTCCATATGTAACTATTGGCCTGACAATCATTGTGTACATCCATCGTAGGATGTAGGGGCTGCACCCCCACGATTTGCCGGCCAGTCTCCTGCACACCATTAAAGCTTGTGTGGCTTTTGTTACAGCGTACTCAATGTGCTTATTCCATAGCATATTGCTGTCAAAGATGACTCCTAGATACTTTACTTCATTACATATTTCTATCTCTGTGCCTCCTAATGTTATAGGGTGCATGCCTGGAAGGTTTCTTCTCCTAGTAAAAGTAATAACGGCTGTTTTGGCGGGGTTTATGTTAAGGCCCACCGTGCCACACCATCTTTTAGTTAGGATAAGTGCTCTTTGTACAATGTCGCAGAGGCTGCTTTCAAATTTGCCCCTCGCTATAATTACTATGTCGTCCGCATATCCTTGGCACAAAATGCCGTTGTTGGATAGTAACTCAAGTAGTTCGTCTACCAGTATACTCCTAAGCAGTGGAGACAGTACGCGCCCCTGCGGGCAGCCTTTCACCGTCATCAACTGTATGATTTTATTGTCAGCTACGGTCTCTGCCAGTTTTGTTCGCAGCATTGTACTGATCCATCTTCGGATCGGGATGTCTACGTTCCTTCTCTCTAGAGCTCGATCTACTGCCTCGTGTGAGGTGTTATCAAAGGCTCCTTCAATGTCTAAAAACGCACAGAGTGTTACCTCCCCCCCTCAAGTGCATTCCGTATGGTAGATGACAGCTGGAACAGCGCTGTATCCGTCGATCTACCTGCACGATAGGCGTGTTGCCCATGATGTAACGGCAATGACGTCAGGGTGGTGGACCTTATGTGGTTGTCTATGATCTTCTCCATTGCCTTAATGAGGAATGATGTTAGACTAATCGGGCGAAAAGATTTCGCCAGCGAGTAGTCTTTCTTGCCTATCTTAGGAATGAATTTGACACAGGCTCTCCTCCACGACTTTGGGAGATACGCTAGTGCCAGGCTTTCCCGCATGATTTTGATTAAAATCGGGGTAAGCAGGTCCAGTTCTTTCTGGAGTAAAATCGGCCATAAGCCGTCCACCCCAGGGGTCTTATAGGGCTCAAACGAATCGATGGCCCATCGTACGGTCGACCAGGTGAACAGGTATTTTGCCGTCTTCCAGTCCTCCGAGGCCGGCTTATGGTATTCATCACTATCCTCTGCTACCGGAGTCAATGCTCCTGGGTAGTGTGTTGTCAGGAGGGCCAAGGCCCTCTCTTCCTCACTTTTGGTGTAGCTGCCGTCTGGTAGTTTTATCGCCATATGTGCAATCTGGCAGCCTCCGGGGTGGAGGTGATGCCTTCACAGAACATTCTAAAACTGTTTCTCTTGGCTTCGCGAATCGCTTTGTTATAGGTGGTTAGGGCTGACAAATAGTCATCCCAATTCCCAGTACGTTTCGCACGGTTAAAGAGTTTTCTGACCTCTTTCCGGTGACCTGAGAGGTTGGAGTTCCACCATGGGTTTCTATTCTGTCCTTTTGGTGAAGTCAGCCGGTAGCTTGATGTATAGGCATCCGTTATTGCCTCATTTAGGCTGCCGACCTTCGCCTCCAATTCCACCCATCGCTTAGCCCTGTTCTCTACGTTTGTGGTGGTTAGGTTTGCCTGTAATAGTCTGTGATAGCTGTTCCAGTCGGTCCTCCTAGGATTCCTACTGGGCGTGGCTCTATTCATGGAGATCTCTAGGGAAAACTGTATAATCCTATGATCCGACATTGAGGGCTCCGAGGAGACCCTCCAG
>NW_023477737.1:0-2735 GCF_013731165.1 Rhagoletis pomonella | reverse complement strand
TACAGTGACTCAATCAAATGACCACGTGCCGATTTTTTTTTTTTTAATTTTGGTAATGTTTTCGAGCAAAATTTTTTTGTTACTTTTCTACAAAAGTATAAAATCACACTTTCAAACTTTTTACAGAATTTACGAAAATTCAACAAATTTTCATCAAAATTTCAATTTTTTAATCTGAATCTCTAGAACACTTTTGGGTATACAGTTTTATAGCCCATACAATTTTAGTCCAATAAAGAGCAAGTTTCAACCGGCTTAAAAATCGCGTTGAATTTTGAGAATTTTTTTTTGCAGACTGCTTTTGATGACAGTTGGTTGAATTTTTCTAAATTTTGCATAGAGTTTGAAACTGTGATTTATATGTTTCGGTTAAAGCGTGGATAGTATTTTCATAGAAAAATACCAAAAATAATTTAGCTCAAAAATATTGCGAATATTAAAAAAAAAAAACTCAATCAAAATCATGGGTCATTTGTTTGAGTCACTGTATGTACATAAATATGTATAAATGTACATGGATAAAAGTTTCATAGTTATAATATAGAAAATTATAAAAAAAATAACATTGAACAAAAAAAAAAAAAAAATATTTATAAAAAAATTGTTTTGTTTCCGCCCAGGTTCGAACTGAGGACCTTGTGCGTGTGAAGCACACGTGATAACCACTACACTACGGAAACCACATTATCGACGTTGGCGCTGTTGCGCTATCTTTTACCGTTTATTTTTAGCTGTAAAAGCTCCCCAGTTCGCTTTAGCGGTAAAACGATAAATGTCTATACATATGTATGTACAGGGGTGATCCATATCTTTGACGGCAACTACTCTACTAATTGTGATACATATATTATTATTATTATTTTTTTTTAATTTGTTTAGACAATTGTTACAGCTGGCTTTGCATAGCGTGAAGGTGATCTAAACTGATGATAAAGCTAATGCCGATTTTTCCAAAAAATCATTATGAGCAATGAGGGATATTTTTAACAAGCAAAACTGTACCCACTGTAATACAGAACTGTATTGAAGTACTGAAAACAGTTAGTAGTTAATAAGTTTTATTAAATTTCACAAGTTTTAAGAGTCAACAGCAAATAGATTAAATTTCAATAGATAAAAAGCTTAAGGTCTGCTTTAACTAAAAATGATAGTCATCATTTTCTGCAGCTCAAGCAGACAAATAGCCGCAGTTTATGAAAAGTATATGAATATTTCAAAACCAATTTTCTCACGTCCCAATGATAAGCAAATTTGCTAGTCATGCCTGGATTTTATTAGAACAATTCGTAAAAATTACGTACATATGTATGTGCATTAGGGTGCCTCACCACAAAAAAAAAAAAATTATAATTGCTGGTTTTCCACCGGAATTAAACAATTTATTATAGTTTAAGACTTCCACTAAAATATGTCGGGAAATAATTAAGATTTGCGTGAACTAGATTTGAAAATACATACCTTCAACCATCTCATTATTTTGATTCCGTGGACACAACTTATACAAATTTTTATGCAGACCTTTTAAGCTTGAACTTTTCTATCAACTGATGAAATTTGTTGGAAAAAATATTTTTAAAAACTAATAGGTAGGCATTATTTATAAAAAATTCTATGTTTTGGCGGCATGTATTTTCAAATGGGTCCAGCTAATGTTGATCTTTACATTATTTTTCCCAAATATTTTGGCTAAGGTCTTATGGCCTTATTCATAAAAAAGAAAGTAGCTTTAAAAAAAGGTTTATAAACTGAAAAATGTATGAAAACGTCACTTTATAAAGCTCTTTAAACCTACTTTATTTTTTATGAATAAGGCCATTAGAATGTAATAAATTTTATAATTCCGATGAAAAAACAGTACCGATTATTTTGTATGCACCCTAATGTACATATAAAAAAAAAACAAAAAATGTGTGCATTATTGAATGTAGCGATAATTTCAAAAGCTTTGTGCATATAAGTATATGAAAGCCCTGTAGGAAAATTCAACGATTTAAAATTTCACCACTGTTTTGAATTTGGAAACTTAGTTAGTAGCCCTGGAGAGATATTTTTATTCCCTATTGAATTTGATTACACAATCAATAACAAGAAATTTAAAAATACATATTATTGTATTTAAATATCCGAAAATTATAATTTGCTTTACGAAATTTCAAAAATGAACTTCTTGTTTTCTCTGCGATAAAAATCGAATAACGAATGACAGTGATATATGTATATACCTATGCCCTTATGTCCAAGAATTGCATCTAATATCATCTTCCGGAAAAATACTCTACAATACAATTCGAAATTTTCCTAGAGGGGAAGTGAGAAATGATTCAATTCTTGAATGTTTTTTTTTGGTAAATAATTTAGAATGTATAGTTTAAATACAATAACATATGTATGCACAAAAATCAAGCTATTTATTAAATATTGTTTTCAAAAAGCTCAAAAAATTCGCGATCTTCAAACATACACGCTAACATATGTAGATATATGCACAGACATAAATACATATCAGACTTATGAAGAGCGATCGAATTCCATTGCTAAAAACATTGAATCGCTCAGCGTTTCGCTTTAGCTTGGGCAGATAGTGAATCATTTCGTTACTATACGTTTTGATGGCGAATATTCTTCACAAAGCGCTCACATTCACGCTCTTCACATAAGTACGTATGTATGTAATTGTTACTTAACCGGTGTTGCCATATGAGCGAAATATTGACCAAAAAAATTACAGAAAAGAC
>NW_023477736.1:0-2735 GCF_013731165.1 Rhagoletis pomonella | reverse complement strand
TGTTGGTTGATGTAGCGGAAACGGAAGGATATGTTAACATTTAATGATCATATTACTTGGCGCTTTTGTTTTGCTGGACAACATGACAACAGAGGTGTTAATATACATATATGGATGTAAGCAAAAAATTTGTTTGTCTATATATATGTATGTGTATTTACACAGGTATGCAGGCATAAACTTCGTTTGTGTTTAAAATAATTCTGAGTGTGTATGTAAATTGCTAATGCAGCCATGGTCGACTTATGGTCACATCGAGCTACGCTTCTAAGTGCCTTTTAATATCAGATTTTTGTGTTTACTCTTTCATGCATATGTTCACAAGTGTGTATGTGCTTACTCGTGGGAATGTTGTAAAATTTGTGTGTGTTTTTTTCCATGTGTATATGATGTGCGTATGTATGTATGTACATTGGTTAGCATGTTGTTGTTTTATTTTTATGTTTTATGTTGGTTTAATATGACGTTCTTTCTGCTTAAATAGCCAAAATATTGCCGAGATTTTAGCATAAAAAAGAAACAAGATCTTCGAGGTGTACACGTGTTTTTTTCAGTTTAACTTATGATTGCTTATAAAGGGAGATGTGCTATTATGTAAATATCATTATATTTTTTAGGTAATTATAATTTTTAATTGAGCTAAATAGCTTTTCAATCACAATTATAATTATTTTATTCGAATACATACATATATACGAATAGCGCGAGTACCCTTCACAGGAAAAATATTTAAATGGTTCTATATATGGCTCAATTAATCAGAGGGTTATCTACCGGGACTATAAAAAAAAAAATCATTCCCGTAGTAGTTCCAGCAGCCAATGGGATGAATTGGGGAAGCCTGCCAGAACTCAAGCTCAAGACCTGATCCCTCAGATAAATACATCTTCACCCAGATAAACGTCGCTAAATTCATGGAAACAAAACAGTTCAGGTGCTGATGAAGTACAGAGGGACTTTGAACTGGAGTCCCTAAATGAGACCGCAGTGTCACTTCAGTTTGAAGGAGAGATAATTATAATAGAAGTCAGGATTAATGAAGTGCCGGCGACTATGGTAGTGGTCACAATGGATACTAGCTCAACTGCAAGAGAGGTTTCCAAAGAAAAGTACTGACACAAATAAAATATTTCACACAAACAGGGTTGAAATTTTGAAATTCCTGCCCGTATTTTGTTTGTAAGTCAAATATTAGTGGCATTGTGCTACTGTGATAGCACGGTCCGGTAATCATAGTCAACTTATGTACAGTAGTCGAAAAAATTATAGCCGCACCAAATTTTGACCAGTTTCATATTATTTTTGTTGTTATCCCAATAGTGTGAATACCCAAATAGTTTTCTTTATTCCAATGACGAAAAATAATTTCTTGAAATTCTTCAATAGAAGATTGCTGTATTGTACCAATATTTTGACTATTTACCAATCGAGTGGCATTGCCTTGAAAATTTATTGAATTAAAAAAAAAATTAAATTCAACTAATTTTCGTAAAAATTTCAAGTTTTAAATTTCATTCCAAGTATGCAGTTTGGTAGCCCATTGAATTGTAGTAGAATAAGGTACAAGTTTCAAATGGCTAGAAATTACGCTTGATTTCTTAGTATTTTTACGAACACTTACAACCTTTTGCATCTTCGGGCGAATGCCAAAAAAGTGCAAGTTCTTGAACGGGTACCATGTAATTTCAGGAGTTAAAATCTCTTCCAAAAGGCCTTCTGAAAGTCATTACTTCCCCCTTCCTTTTTAGTACGGAGTGGCGCATATTGAAGGGCTTCTGCTTTCGCTACTCAAAGAAGAGCTTCCAGAAGAGCTTTTGTAGGAGCAAGTACTTCTGAAGGTCTTTCGATGAAGTTCCTTTAAAGCTGTTCTTAGTTCATAAAAATCATATTTCTTTAAAGAATTTAAATATTTAAGGTTCCGATCAGATATGTTTTATTGAGCCTTAAAATGCTTATTGAATCCTATATGTAATGCTACATTCGCGTAAATTGTAAATAGGCAATACCTTTCTAGGAAGCATGCAGGGCAGCACTTTCTTCAGTCCTTATTGGGTAAGTCTTTTCGAATGGTTAATAATTACAATTCACTGTTTATCAACTATTTATATTACTAGAAATTATCAAAGTCAATCCTGTCACTATTTAATATTGCAAACATTTTCTTGACCAAAAGTTCCTTTTCAATAATTGATCGCGTAACTAAAACTTCGCAAGCGAAAAATTTAATGTTGACTCAAGCGGCCTAACTTAACCATGGATTGAAGATTTTTGAAATTTGCCTAGGGCGCCAAAAGATCTTGCTACGATTCCGGTCTTCGCGTTCGTCTTGATCTTCGTCGCCGTATACGTTTTTTTATTTTTCTTCGCATTCGTCTTCGTTTGGTCTTCGTACTCGTCGCTGTATTTGTCTTCGAATTTGTCTTCGTACTGGTCTTCGAATATCTATACACTACTCGCCGAGTAGTACTCGGATATTCGAATATCAACACACTATGCGGTGTACGGGTATCCGAATATTCGGATTTTTTACACATTTTTTCCTATCATATATGTATGTATTTTCTATAATTTCCATCACTGTTAAAATACAATCTAATGATCCCAGCTTTCATCTCCATAAAAATACAAATTCAGCAGGTTTATTTTTAAAATATCATTTTACTCAATCGTTTTCCGTGCACGCTTTTGGCATTATGGCTTTTGGAATGGGAATAATGTGGGGATTATCTACGATT
>NW_023477735.1:0-2735 GCF_013731165.1 Rhagoletis pomonella | reverse complement strand
AAAAAAGGCCAATATCTTAAAAAAGGCAAAAAAAGGCAACATCAAATGTGTATATATGGAATCAGAGAAAGCTAAATCGTGGACATTCTTAATCGAATATACTCTATCTCTTTAGCAGAAAAAAGGCAATTTCCATAAAATCTGTTCCCTGGTTATCAACATAACATACCCAATTCTCCGCAAAAAACTGTCCAATCCCCGATTGCTACCTGAACCGAAAGTCCCTGCAAAGCGGGAGAATTTCCCGGGAGTTGACTTCCTTACACGCGATATATAATTTGTAGGCTGTGTATGGCGGACTGGCGTGCTTTCTTGACCTCGGCCAAAATCGCTTAAACGGTTACAGCGCCAAATAAGAAGAAGAAGTATATCGCTGTCTAATTTTTATAGAAATCTTTTTATTTTTGCTGGTTTCTTTGTTTTCATACAAATAAGTATATATTCTTCATATACATAAGCATATATGTACATATGTCAGTGTGAATGCAATGATATCGGGGCGGGTTATTTGGTGAACCGAGCTAGCGTTATTATGATTAAGTACAAGTTAAGTTACAAGTATACCCGGCGAAGGTACCAAATATCGTCGTTTCAACTTTCTATAAACTACCTTTGCAAGATAATCAGGACTGTTTCTATCGATTTCAAATATTTTCGATTATATGCTGAGTTAGACTTAATGATATAATTGAACCAAGTTTGGTAGAAATCAATAAAGTGGTTACCGAGATATACCTTTGTAGTCATAAGGTGGGCGGTGCCACACCCAATTCCTAAAGGTCTATGGCATTCTTATTTGTTGTTAAAAGATTGTTGTAACTATTAACTCGGAGTAAGCAATTGATTTTCCGTACAAAGGTTATTAAGTGAACCGAGTTTGGTAGAAATTGATTAATCGGTTACCGAGATATATGGACATATGTGGTCATAAGGGCGCCACGCCCACTATCCAAAAATTTATAATAATCTAATTTTCTGCTAAGTAGTTACTGCAATCATCGATTTTAAGTGAATTATCTTTAGTAGTTACTGATTTATCGCAGTTTTCGTGTTTCAGTAAATTACCGTTGTATGGCAGGTGGGTGTGATCATTGCCCGAGTTCAAAGATTTTCAACAGATTAGTTAGGTAGACCCTAGTAAAGACTCCTACAGAGTTTGGTAAGGATTGGTGAAGCGGCTACTGAGATACAGCATTTCATCTTAAGTGGGAGGAGTCACGCCCCTTTTCCAAAAGCTTCACAATTACATATATTATTTTGCACCAAAATTCTACTTCACATACTAATTTTCAACAATTTGGATTCAATATTTACTGGAATATCATAGTTTTTGCATTTTTCGAAAAGTGGGCGTGGTTACAACAGTCCGATTTCGCCCATTTTCAATACCAACCTACCTTGGATAAAGGGAAACCTATATACAAAATTTAGTTGAGATATCTCAATTTTTGCTCGAGTTATCTTTTACACGGACTGACGGTCGGACAGAAAGACATGGCTTAGTCGACTTCTCTTTTCATTCTGAACATTTATGTATACATTTGTCTATATCTATCTCGATTCGTTTTGGTTGTTACAAACAACCGTTATGTGAACAAAGTTAATATACCCTTGTGCACAAGTGGGCTCGGGTATAAAAAGGTGAGGCAGCACCGTACTCATGATAGAAGTGAAACTTCTTAAAAAAAACATATGTGTGCAGTGCAGAGAATGAGACGAATACAGTTGCTTATCTATATACAGTATATTTTGCTTAGCTGCACATCCTTCTTTGCACGAAAAACTTGTGCACGTAACCGAAAAAGGCACTTAAGCGAATTTTCTTTACTACTTCAATGAGGAAGGTATCCGAATCCATATGAAATCGAATATTGGCGGAGCACTTACCATGTAGAAATTACTGCAAGCGAAAGTTTTACCGAATGTTCTATATAACTACATAAATTGCTAGCCATTTTCGTTGTTCTGCGAGATGAGCAAAATAAATAAAAGGTTGTAAAATTAGGTAATTGTAGGGCCAGTGCAGATAAACGTAATACTTTCATTGATAATTGATACTAGTCGCACAATTTTTAAGGCAGGTATCGCCAATGTGCAGGTATGTTGAATGCATCTATCGGAGCAGTTTCCTTATAAATGTTAAAAATAATGCTTTTGATGCGCATTTTGGGGTAGGTATCTTAAATGTGCACTTGAGCATAGAGGCAGCAAAGCAAAATATACTGTACAGGGTGTCCCAGAAGTAACGTGCCAAACTTTAGGGGAAGGTAGGTGGGGGGGGTGAGCTCACTGATAAACAAAAAATTTACAGGTAAAAGTGTCACCGTTTTTGAAATATTTACATTTTTTCGAATTTAAAAAAAATCGTGCCTTTTCATGTGTTTTCTTTAACTGCAACTACAAACCGGGCAATACTTAGTAAATTTTTTATGTAAAATACTTCCAGATAGTTCCCTCTCCATACACAAATGCAATGTAGTTAAAATATGTTAAGGAACCATCATAAAATGAGGACTATTTCTGGATTTTTAACTTTTTGATATTTTCTTCCCCAACTTTGACTATCTCGGGTGAAAAAAAAATGTACTGAGCTATAACTTTACATTACATAAAAAAATTTCTAATTTAATAAAGATTTCAGAAAGGTGCCACACTTACTGTTTTGAATAGAAAAAAAAAGTTATAGCGGCTTTTGTGGGTAAAGGACTGAGACACGCTAGAATGTATTTAATAGA
>NW_023477734.1:0-2735 GCF_013731165.1 Rhagoletis pomonella | reverse complement strand
AGAAAATGGTCCCTCAACTCCGTCATTTATCATTTGCATATTCTTCTTCTACTTTGGCTTTGTAACCGCCTAAGCCATTTTGGCCGAGCTCCACAAAGAACGCCAGTCATTTCTCTCTGCTCACCATCGGCTTGCGAGTTGAATTCTTTTATACCTGAAACTTCGGTTCCTATTGAACGACATGTCTAAGCCAGCGGAACTGCTCTATATTAATTTGCTGCACTATGTACATTTAGTTGTAAAGCTCATATAACTCATCGTTCCATCGTCTACGGTAACCCCCATCGCCCATGCGTAGAAGCCTGTATATCTTCCGTAAGATCTTTCTCTCGAATACTCCAAGAGCCGCCTCATAAAATGTTGTCATTGTCTAAGCTTCTGCGGCATATAACAGCTCGGGCATGATGAGTGACTTATAGAGTGCGGTTTTTGTACGTCGAGAAAGGACCTGCAGCAGCACCTGTTGGCAAGAGTCATTCTGCGTGGGTTTTCCATGCTGATATTTTTATCGGTGATAGTGCTGGTCCCCTAGTAAATGAAATGCTCCACTTTCCCGAAATTATAACTGTCAAAAGTGACGTGGGTTCCAAGGCGCGAACGCGGTGACTGGAGATACTTCGCCTTGTCCTCGTTTACCACCAGGCGCATTCGCTTTGCTTCCTTATCCAGCTTGGAAAAGGCAGAAGAGACTTCGCTATTTTTGTTACCGTTGATGTCGGCACACGCCAGAAACTACACACCCTTGTAAGAAAATGTTCCTACATGGTTCAGTTCTGCAGCTCTTATTATCTTAACATTTGCATCATGCGATCGTAAATGCTCTTCTGCTTTCGCTTTAATTTGGGAATCCTTGATTGGGAATAGGAGTTCACAATAGTAATGATAATCATAATCATAATAATATTATCTCATGTTATTTAACATTTCTCTACTCGCATTATACCTAGCAGGCCTTGGCGACCCCAAACGAAATTGCTTACGATTAAAAGTTGACTGATTTATAATGCTAGGGAATGGTGTCAACAATTTTATGTTTTCATTAAGTATTTTTTAAACAGCTTTGATGCGATAGTTTTATGTTTTCGGTGCTCTTTTATAATTTTGTTATTTGTTTCAGTGGGCCGTATGAATAAAAATAAGCAATTGCTTTTTCTTAAAATTTCAGATCTTTTACTCAATTTATTCAAACAAAATTCAAGTAAAAGGTATGAAATTTTAAGAAAAAGCAATTGCGTAGTTTTTATTCCTACGGCCCAGTAGTTTTTAGCCGACTTCAAAAAAAAAGGAGAAGGTTATCAATTCGTCGGATTTTTTTATGCATGTTACCGCATAGCTTTGGACCACGTCAACCAATTTCCAGGTGATCACATACTAATTTGGTTTAGATCCGATCATTGGATCATGAAAAAATTAACGTACTATTACAATTTTGTACGAGAATTGGAGTCGGTGTGTTGTTAGCTTAAAAATTACTTGTTTATAAATTTTTTACATTAAGTAATTTGTGTACCAGCTCTTCGTTGATAATATGATCACTTCGTTTGATAAGATGTTGTAAATTCTATATTTATTTACAATGTTCGGATTTTGGATAAGTGGAATGATTAAAATAAATTCCTTAGGGCCGTTTTCACAGTCCTTAGTTAAGCAATAGATTAATGTTAACCAACCACTTTTCATTTCACAGTATCAATTTGACTAATGGTTGACTGATAGTTAACTAATGTACATCCATTAGTTAACCATAGTCAAAAACAGCTGTTTTTACTATTTGTTTGAAAGGAAAAAATAGAATTTGGCAAAAGTTATTTTAATGAGAAAGAAAAATCGAAATACCTTTTTATTTAAAATGAGCATGGAAAACAGTGACAGTGATAAAGATTATGACTTGTTGCTAAGGATTGTGATACAACGTCGAAAGAAGATAGTACAATGTCGTCCGAATTTCTTTACTCTTTACGATGAAAAAGACTTTCGAGAACGTTTTCGTTTATGCAAGCAAGCCGCAAGAGATGTTTTGGAACTTATTAGACCCAATATACAACATGCGACAACCTGGTAATGTCCTTCATGTACTTAGATAAAAATTTGCTTTTAATTTATTAAATTTTGCTTTATAGGAACAATTCGTTGTCCCCAGAAGTACACAACAACTGATGGCAGATGCGGCCGGTGTATCTATAAGCACTGTATCGAGAGTTATTACTCTCGTTTCACATGAAATTGCGCGATTGCGTAAACAATTTATTCAGTTCCCAGTAGCTATAGAAGAAATACGCAAAATACAAAAAGATTTTTTTATGGTTTCGAAATTCCCTCGTGTGATCAGTGCGTTGGATTGTACACACGTGAAGATTCAATCTCCAGGTAATTTTTAAATACATATATACGTTGTTTAAACCCTCCCACATGCTCTTAATTTTTTCAGGAGGAGATCATGCAGAGTTATTTCGTAACAGAAAGAACTTCTTTTCGTTTAATGTACAAACAATGTGCGATAGCAAGTTAAAGATTTTGGATGTCGTAGCTAGATGGCCGGGATCCACTCATGATTCTACGATTCTTTGGAATTCCAAAATTGGCGTTCGTTTGCAATCAGGGGAATTTGGAAATGTAATAGTGCTGGCGGACAAAGGCTACGAAAATAATGATCGTGTTTTAACACCGCTTCATTCAGTCACTAACGAAGCTGAAAGTTTATACAATGAATCCCATATAAGAACAAGAAACGTTGT
>NW_023477733.1:0-2735 GCF_013731165.1 Rhagoletis pomonella | reverse complement strand
TTTAAGTGCAATTTTTGTTGAACTGAAAAACTTAAATATAAAATTTTATAATAAGATTTGTGACTTAATTATTATTATTTGGTATGTGTTAAATAAAAAAAAGTCATTGTGGTCTGTTAATATATGTTTTAGATCTTTACAATGGAAAAAGAAATTGTCCTATATCAAAGTGTTTTTATATGTGTAATCCAATGTTCCGTAGAAAATAAGTGTGGTGGATTCGATGGGATTCGATTCAATGTTTGTATAATTTGTTAAAATATGTTGTGGTCTACGTCTTGTCCAAAAATTGGCTACAAGTATTTGCAAGTTACTGATTTTTTTCCTTTTTTAGATACTATGGCAGAGTCTAAACGCACGCTCTTTTTAATATGGCACAGTGAACCAGTACCAACAAAAAAATTTCTAATGGTTGAAAATCATATATTTTCTAACGTCATTGATCGCTCAAAGTATAGTGAAGAGCAAACTCGCAAAATTCAAAAACAATTAAGAAATTTCATAAGCAAACTTGTAGAAAAGTGGAAAGAATGTCATAGGGTTATGTCAGTGTTCGAAGAGCGAAATAAGAAATGGTTGGATGAAAATATAATTTTTTCTAAGCCAACTGTTCATCACCGTATACAAAAACCTTTTTCAGAGTGTACAATGAAAACTCAAAAAAAAAAAATTGCATCAGTTGTTAACGAAACACCTAACCAAGAGTTAATGGTAGCGGCAAGCGTAAGTCTTTACAAAGCTGGAAAAAGAAATGCTTCACAGGTTGTTTCAAAATTGTTTGAAGAAAGTTCGACTGCTTCGAAATGCTTAAGTCTGTAAGCTCTGAACAAAAAACCCCAATTCCGTATACACCTGAGGAAGCTTTATCTCTTTATATAGATGGCGGATACTCAAAAAGGTCGTACAAAATAATGCAATATGGTGCCAAAGAACGAAACTGCAATATTTATCCAAGCTACGATATTTTACTTAAGGCTAAAACAGAGTGTTACCCCAGTGGCATACACGTAACTGAACTTTCAGCGGAAGTTGCCCTGCAAAGTCTTGTAGACCATACTGTTGCACGTATAGTACAACGATTTTCCGAATCTTTTGAAGGTGTTTTGACTGCAGCCAATATTATTGACAGCATAAAAGCAATATTTAAATGGGGCTGTGACGGCAGCAGTGGTCACTCCACTTACCGTCAACGTTTTAGTGCTTCTGATTGTGAAATAACTGATGAGTATTTATTTGCTGTATGTATTGTGCCTTTACAAATTAAAAAAGGAGACGCTGTTCTATGGCAAAATAACAGGCCTTCTTCAACTCGGTTCTGCAGACCCATTAAAATAATTTTTGAAAAAGAGTCAGCGGAGTTAGTTAAGGTTGAGATAGATAATATTAAAAGGCAAATTGTAAGCATTGTTCCGACAAAGTTGCGTTTTTTCGAAGTAGTACATGAATTCCATTTAACAATGTTTGATGGGAAAGTTTTTAACACTTTAGCGGGCTTATCATCGCAGGCCTGTGGAATTTGTGGAGCAACACCAAAATTCATGAATAATCTAAATAATGTTCAATTGAGACAACCACAGGAGCACTTGTATGAATACGGATTGTCAACACTCCATGCTTGGATACGGTGCTTTGAGTGTATAATTCATATCGCCTATAGAATACCCATACAAAATTGGCAAATTCGTGGAGAACATAAAGAAATCGCTCAGCAAACCAAAAGAAAGATTCAACTGAGCTAAAAGAAAAAATGGGTATATTGGTGGACATTCCCACGAAAGGATCAGGCAATACAAACACTGGGAATACTGCAAGAATATTTTTCCAGCATCCAATTTTAGCCTCTACAGTAACTGGCGTAAAAGTAGAACTTATAAAAAGGTTTGGTATAATTTTGCGTACTATGGCATGTGGGTATCAAATAAAAATACCCAGGTTGCGCAATTTCAACGTATACCTCAAAACGTATGTATGGTATAAAGAAGAGTGAAATATCTAGCTATGCTCTGTTTCTATTGAGTTAAAAGTTCAATTTATGAATGAAATTACCCATATTTTTAACTTTTTTTTTAAATTTATTTATGTTTATACTATATTCTAACAATCTTTATCTTAATTTGATTTTACTATGTTGTCGAAATAATTATGTGTTCTACTTTGACGCTTATTCAGTTTAGGATCGGTTTCTCTTATGAGAAACCAGCAGTAATCACCCATCATTGCGACGTCCCAGAATCCTTGATATCGATTCTCAATTAATTTCATTTGCTGATGAAACCTTTCGCCATGTTCATCACTTTCGTCGCGAGAAGGTGAATTTTTAAAGACATATTTACGCCCATTTTCGCATAATTATTGATTAGGTCGTTCACTATCTGCTCGTAGTTAGGGCTTTTGTGTCTACCGAGAAAAGAAGCAACGACCTTTTCAAAGGATTCCCACGCTGCTGCCTCAACTGATGAGAGTAGTCCTTTGAATTGATTATTGTTGATCAACTTTCTTATTTGTGGTCCAACAAAAATACCTTCCTTTATCTTATTGCAACGACTTTGAGATCAGAACATATTTTCCAATCATGCTCTTCATATTTGATAAATTTGAGTATTTTTTGCATTTCCTCGTAGGTTTCCTTTGTCTTTACTGCATGTGCAATCGGGATAGAAGGCTTTTTGTTACCAATATGCAATAATACAGCCTTCAAACTCAGTTTATTGCCGTCTATGAACAATCGCCACTCT
>NW_023477732.1:0-2736 GCF_013731165.1 Rhagoletis pomonella | reverse complement strand
ATGAAATTATTGGTACACACGCCTTCCAAGCACGCAGGGTTGCTTTTAATAAGCAAAAATAATTAACTCCAAATAGTTTCAAAAATATAGTGTAAAACGAAATTTATTGAATAATTCCACATAAAATGGTATACATAAATGACGCATTTTCTAAACGATTTAAATTAAACGCATTTGAGAATTGATAGAAATGTACTACGGATTGTAAATTTTTGTTAACTATGAGGTGAATGAGAATTTTCAACCCGGCTTGATGGTTTGATTTTATTACTGAGGCGTCTAATAAATTCATGGCTTTTAGTTCTAGAAGAATAAATGTCAGTAAAGACAAGTCTTTTTTGTATAATTTCTGATCTTAATTGCTCAACTTCTTTTGAACCAGAGCAAGTGTCAAAAATTTCCAGCTGCAAAAAGGTAACGAATTGGCACAGCAAAAATGTAAATTTTTCTCGCCATAATAAAAAGTTTTTCAACATGGAACTTTTTTACTAATTGACATGAAATTACTACCCCAACGCTCGGAGCGCTGCCACTGAGGGCCTTTGCCAACTGATTAAAAAGAGAAAATTTGGAAAGACCAAACAAAAATTTTGAGATTTCTCGTTGTTAATACGAATGCCATAGTTTTAACCTAGCTCGTAGGACTACGCAAAATTTTGACAGCTTGTAAATATGTATACACATAAAGTTGTTGGCGGTAACAAGGAGTCAAAATTAAAATGGAGAAAAGAACAAAAAGCGTAGGTTAGTTGTCAGTTATAAAATAAATCCAATTTATTTGCGAATATTTTGAAAGGCAACCAATCGGAAAAGCTTGTGTTAATTATATTGATAATAGAACCTGGCAGCTCGCACGTTGTCTAAATTCTCAAGTAACATAAAGTCCACAAAAGAATAAGTACGCCATGTATAAATTTTAACAATACACAAAAATAGAGCTTTCGCACGAGTGTTTGTTTGGTTTTTCAACACCATTTATAATTTTCTTTTAATAAAATCATGATTTGACAAATACTTAAATTTATTTATCTAATAATAATACAGCACACAACCCTGAAATCTAAGAAAAAGTCTGAGGAAGGCCATTAAATAGCAGCACACAACCCCGTGCCCTCCTCAGGAGTGAATATAACTACAACAACAACGACTACTACAACAACAACCCAAAAAGGTTGGTTACTGTCTATACTGTGCTATAAAGTATTAGAATTTTAGCTATTTGATAGGTGCGAGAGAGAAAGTAGAGCGTCCGAAGTCCGTGTGATAGAACAGGAAACAACATAGCAGCTGCACGCTACCTGACCGTTTAGTGACAACATCTATTTACACTTGACAGTAATTTTGAACTTTAATTTATTATAACTCTAATTTCGATCAAAATTATTGTCTTATTTCACACTATATATACTTACAACTATGAAATAATCAAAAATAAATAATTTAATATATTAATAAATAAAAAAAATAAATTCAACACATTTTTTTCGTTTTAAAGCTAAATTATAAAATTCAAAAATTATAAACAAAATTTATATTTATTTAAAATTAAGAATAAGTTTAGTTGTTTTTTTGTTTCTGCAGCACAAACGATTATACCATCCTCTTTACTTATTTTTCTCTGTAAAGACAAAATACATGCATATACATACATAAATACATATATAAATATGCATGTTATGTATGTACATATTTATGTATACAACTTTAAAAAATATTGTATTAGATAATCTATGCTTTGTATATAAATAAATTTTATTTTTTTCCGTTCTCTGGTTGCACCACGCTCGCTGCGAGTCCGCGCGGCACGCGGCATGAAAGCAAAAGCATCCGTGGTAGGAGCGAAAAAAATTTATAACTTTTGACTGCATGCAGGTTTCCGTGTTTTGTTTTTTAAATAATGTATTATAGAATAAGGATTGATATTTAATGTAAACGATTAAAATATCTGATCGAGAAGTAATAAATATTTCCATTTGTTTATACAAATTTTTATAAAAATTAAAAATTTTGTACAAAATAATGATTTTTTGAAAAATCGAAACAATCAGGCTAAAGCGTGTTTGACTATCAATATTTGCATGCAAAAAATCAGCAAGCTACATCCTATGAATCAGTGGATAATAAATAATTACTAAATTCACCAAAAAAAGTTAATAACAATAACCCTTGTAAAAATTCGAATTTTGCAAAACTGTTCAAATTATATTTTTTTTTTATGGTTGTAAATCGAATAAAGTTATTTGTTTGAAAAAATCTAGACCATCCAATTTTGGGTAGCCCACTTGAAAGATTTCCACTCTTTAAGTTTTATTTTTTGCACGAAAAATAATCGTTACGTTGTAAGTTTTATTTTTTGCTCTGAAAATAATGGTTATGTTTTAAGTTTCATTTTTTGTTCAGAAAATAATGGTTACGTTTCAAGTTTTATTTTTTGCTCGGAAAATAATCGTTTCGTTTTAAGTTTTATTTTTTGCTCGGAAAATAATCGTTATTTCTTGAGTTACATTTTTTTTCATCTTCATCTTCATCATTATCTTTATCCTTGTCTTTTTATTTACCTTAACTTTGTCCTGTTCTTCAGCTTCAATATAGGTTGTTAGTGTCTGTGGTTTTGTAGCTGCCCTTGTTTCTTGCTCTCTGTATTTTCATTACCCACTCCGCGGTGACGTTAAAAGTTCAATGCAGCCGCCCCCCTGTCTATTCACGCATGCGCATACGCATACGTAAAAATTAATT
>NW_023477731.1:0-2737 GCF_013731165.1 Rhagoletis pomonella | reverse complement strand
TTTATATTTTTAAGCTTTTGATTCAAATTTGATTCAAACATTTTCCTGTTCTTCGTAGCAACTTTGAAGGCAGATGTCATTGTTTCCACTTTGATGAAATTCCAAGACCTAATCCTATTTTAGATACTTCTTCAGCAAAATTGAAAAGTTCAGTGCCATTTCTAGTAAAATAGTGCCAAAAATGGCACGGTTTGAGCCAAGTTGGCGCCCTGATCACCATGTTTTTTATTTAAAAAAGCACCAAAATAATGGAAGTAGCGCAATTTTCCCCAAAAAAAAACACCAATTTTGAGTTGCTGTGTTTAAAGGTATTTTCGCATATAAAGCTGTATGTTCAAATATTTTAAGTAATCACACAATGCAACTTGTAAATATTTCCAACTATGCGCAGTTAGTCAATTTAATAAATTTTATTTGCAAAATGTTTTTTTATTCGTAAAACAATTTCCAAAACTTAGTTTTTCTAGAGGCTTTATTTTCATGCAATTGCTTACTTTTGTACAAATGCGCACACCCAGCTAATTAGCAAAATATTCTATGGATTCCGTGATAGAGACTGTGTGAAAATATCGCGTTTGGATTATCTTGGAGCATATTATCCAGAGGAGAAGCTCGACCAAACACTAAAATATGTGTAAGTCAAATACAATGTTACCATAGAATCACGTTTTTATTATAAAATTGCCTTGAAAAGGGCACCAAAGAACAAAACAAGCGCTAAACTAAACAATTTTCGCCTATTAATTCCCTAAACGCACTTAATTTCTTGCGAAAGGCACAAAGTTGGCAACAGTTATATCGATGTCAAATTTGCTCATATACAAGCATGGACAGAGAGTGAGCGCCTGCTTAAAGAGCGTAAGCATCACATGCAAATACATGCGAGAGCGTAACAAAGCGAACGCAAATTCATTCAAACGTAATTGGCATACTAACACAATCACGCTTTCAGCTCGCGTTTACTTGGGGTAGTGATCACATCTGCTCATATACACTCCTCGTCATTTGAATTGCACACCCTTTCAATTCTTAGTATTTACAGTTTTCCATTTGTTTATTTAATATAAATTGTTTGTGTTTTGACGGTGAAAAAAAGCGTTTAAAAAAATTTTGCGAAAAAATATGCTTATAAAAAATTTTGGCGAAGTATGTTAAGAGTATTTGACGCTGAAATTTTTTTATGCGTCTTTTTTCGCCGTCAACTTTTGAGCTCGCGCCTTTATTCCTGTCTAGTGACGATATAGCATATTCTATGGGTAAATGCAGTTTTAAAATTTTTTACAAATTAAAACTTAAAAGAAAGTTTATTTTCCATTTCTTGGGCAGCATTTTAAATGATTTTTTCGTTTTTTTCGAGAGCTGGAAGCAGTTCTTAAAAAAGGTCAACATAGGATCCTAATGACCTGCAGTGAATAAGTTAATAATATTTTTAGAAAAATTTCTGATATGCAGTTTTGTAGCCCATTCAATTATAGTGTAATTAAGTGCAAGTTTGAAGTGACTCTAAAACAGCCCCGATTTTTCAAATTCATTTATTTTTTATTAACAGTGCTGCGCATTTTATTCCATTTAAAAGTTTTGTCGAGCATACTTTGTATGAGAGAAAACGCGCAGCACTATCACCAAAAAAATTTTTAAAAATCACCGCTATTTTACAGACCTTGAAACTTGCACTTTATTGTACCCCTTTGTTGACATTTTGTTAACTCTGTATAAAGTTTTAAAATCGGATGTAATGAATATTAAATAAACAAAATTAAAAGTGTAAATACTAAAGATTAAAAAGTTGAGCTATTCAAATGACGAGGACTGTATGTGGCGTACGTTTGGGAGAGTTAGCCTTTTTACTCCAGAATGCGTGTGCAGTGGCATTGCTATACGTGTATTAGTAAGATTTGTTGCCCCCTTCCCGTTTGCCCATGATTTCCCCCTGATCTAGCCCGCGAATAGGGCTCGCTTGCCCATACGGGCAAAAGTGCCCATGTCTGATCTACGGTGTCGATAACTGGGTAATGTATACGCACCCTAAATTCGCCATCATGCAATCATATGGCAACCTCAGTCAGTAACAATCGCAGCCAACGTGAATCTTTTCATTCGTCGATTTGGATAAGAGAAGAAAGATGGCGGGCAGCGAATATACAAGTTTTAGTATCTCGTCAGTATCTCGTTTTTAGTATTTTTTAATCAATTGATAGTTCAACTTTGTATTTGACTTTATCTTTATTTTGTAATTTGTTAAACGTATGACAATAAACGTTTATGTGACTTGTCGTCGCCAACATAAATCTCTAAAACTTGTTTTCTGCCGCCATTAATTGCAAATCATCGCCTCGTAAGGAATCAGGCGATCAGGTCACCGCCATTTCATAAGGCTTAATTGGAAGTCATCGCCCCACAAGGAGTCGGAGTCGCTGTCGTCTGTAAAAGCCGAACAGCGTAGTTACTGTGTTTTCATCGTAAATCTGAGCCGCCATCGTCTTGTTTGCCTGTTGCAATTCGCAACAATTTGCCAATTTGCCGCCGTCCCTTTGCAAAGTAGCAACCAGCTACAAAATTTGCAACAAGGTATCATCAGCACCCTTTCGATTTAGCCATTGCCGTGCAATCGAAAGCTACAGGTGCCAGCAGTAAACCTGCCACCGAAGAACAGTGTGTGGTGTCAATGGCTGCCAGCGGAAGCACCACCAGCACTCACAAACCGAAGCAAGCCGACCAACATCCAGCGACAACCAAG
>NW_023477730.1:0-2737 GCF_013731165.1 Rhagoletis pomonella | reverse complement strand
GGTTTTTGTCAAATGCATTATTTCGGTTTTCAACCGAAACTGTACATTAGATGCCTTATTTTGCTAAAGTATTTCAGATCCTCCCTCCGGCTCCAGAATATGAAAATAGGATGCTAAGAACCCAACAAAATTAAAAAAATTAATTCTTGCAAAAACTGGATGAGCTACTCCGAAATCCGCGATTTATAAGACTGTTTTGCTGTAGGTTTAGGTTCTCATATGAAAAAACATTCATATTGCACAAGAACGAAAAAAAGATATCCAACCTCATGAAGAATAAGCCACTAAAACGAATGGCGTACTCAGTTTTTTAATACAACTAACCAGAAAGTTTCCCATGCGGCCTAGAGTGACTATTTGGTACTATTTTTCACGAATTTTCAAATTTATTCGTTAGGATTTTCCCGATAGTAGTAAAATTTATTTCCAAAATTAAAATACTTAAGATTGTTGCTAATTTAATGTAGATTTTAAGGAAGCGAACAGATTTTGCATCGCATTATATTTGAACTAGTAAATTAGGTTTAAATGAAGCCATGTTGAAAACCACTATCCAACTTGACAAACTCGGCAGCAAATGGTTCCTAATTAAAAAAAATATACTAAATGACCTGTAAGTTAAAATAACTCTACTTCGGTACCACCTATCTTTTCCGTTTTTGGTAGGTTAATTTCACTTTATATCTGTAATATGCATTCGTGCAATTTCAAGAAAATCGGACCATAAATACGAATTTTCGACTAGGGCAGGCCATAGTACAGCTATCTAGGGCCAAATATTCCAATCCGTTCAGCCCTTTTGCGTGATTGAGTAACAAACATACAAACTTTTACATTTATAATATTAGTAATAGGTATAGAAAGCATAGATGCCACGCCCATTTTTCCAATAACCTTCATGAGCATGGAACTCATTTCATATACTACATCCGTACCGAATTTCAGTACTCCACGGCAAATACTTTCAGAGATATGCGGTGTCAAAATGCAGCATGTATACGTGGTTCCTGTAGTAAAATGGAGGCTATATTTTAAATTAGACCTCTAGCAATACATCGGGGAAAACTGCATTTAATGCCATGCACGGGTTTTATGAAGAAAACGACAAAACTTAGTTGTTACTTCCTAACTGGTAAGTTTCATTAATTTAATACATATAGAAAAAAGTGCAATTAATTTTAACATTTGTTCACGTTTAAACGTCGCCACTACGTTAAAGAAAGTAGTGAAACATGACGTGACGAATTTCTACTTTGAATACGTTATCATTAAAAAGACAGATTTGACAAACGAACGGAACATAGAGAATCTAAATTTAAATCAACATTCCTCCTACCCTTCGACATTGCTGCTAGAGGTTAGCATCTTCGAAAATTTCAAATAGTAGAGGGCACTTGAAAATATTTACCTAACTAGCATATAAAAACGACATTAGCCGTGTTTTATTTGTCCAGAAATTTAAGCTATTAGCTTATTTTGTATGGAGGACTTACCCAACATAATTATAATGTCTTATGAAAAGTTATCTTGGCTTGTATATTGAACAAGAGGCATTGCCATTCAGCATCAGAAATTTTCTCCTTCAGCCAATCAGAAAGAGGCAAAAACTTACTTTGACACTATTTGCAGTCAAACAACTGTCAAAATTAGCTAACATAGGAAATAAGCTAATTTCGTTTTATTTGACCCAGATTTAGCTATTTTCTTGTGATGGTTGAATAAAACATGCCTATTGTTAAAAAGTCAATAAATTTTAAAGTATGTCAGACCTGATTGTACACAACATGGCTTTACTTAAACCTAATTTACTAATTCAAATATCAATCAATTTAATATCTGTTAGCTGTTTTAAAAACTACATTCAATTAGCTACAATCTTAAGTATTTTAATTTTAGAAAAATTGCTACTATCTGGAAAAGCCTAACAAATACATTTGAATATTCGAGAAAAATAATACCATATAGTCATTTAAACCATGCGGGTATCTTTCTGGTTGGTTGTATTGAAAAAACTAAGTACACCATTCGCTTTAGCGGCTTATTCTTCATGAGGTTGGATATCTCCTTTTTCTTTCTTGCGCAAGATGAATGTTTTCTGATATAAGGACCTAAACCTACAGCAAAACAGTCTTATAAATCACAGATTTCGGAGTAGCTCATCCAATTTTTGCAATAGTGAATATTTTTTTCATTTTGTTAAGTTTTTAGCATGCTATTTTCATATTCTGCTGCCGGAGGGAGGATCTGAAATACTTTAGCAAAATGTTTGGAGAAAATAAGGCATACTTCGTTTTTTTTTTCATATGCAATATTTCGCTTTTTTTAACTCCGTTTTTCACATATGCATAATTTCGGCTTTCAAACGAAAGTGTGCATATAGATAATTATGTTTTTTTCTAATATAAATAACTTCTACTTAGTAAGGACACGCAAAAAGAAGTTCTGCACAAAAATACATCATCCCCTTTTCCGGCATCATAGAAAGGAGAATTCTACTTAGCAAGGGTTATACCTCCTAAGCGCGGCTGAAGGCCGCCTACGCTGAAAGAAATTCTGCGCAAAAATACTTCCGCCCCCCTATTCCGGCATCATAGAAAGGAGAATTCTACTTAGTAAGGGTTATAAACCCCAAGCGCGGTCGAAGGCCGCCTACGCAGAAAGAAGTTCTGCGCAAAAGTACTTCGGCCCCTGTTTCCGGCATCATAGAAAGGAGAATTCTACTTAGTAAGGGTTATAA
>NW_023477729.1:0-2737 GCF_013731165.1 Rhagoletis pomonella | reverse complement strand
AGATCAAAGAGGCATACAAATTTTTAAAAGGAAGCATAAAAAATAAAGAAAAAGGTTGAAGTGTATAGAAAAAGAAACAAAAAAGCAAAATAAAGGAGTGAGAAATATAAAATAAAAATTAAGTTACTGACTAGGCAAGCAAGAAGCTCCATTGAGGCAAAGTAGGTATAAAATTTTGCTGCCGGCGAAGCGAGGCGAGTAGCATGGCGACAAATGTAAACTGAAAGCAAAACATTTAAATTTTTATTTTTTTCTTCGCACTCAATTTTAAAGTTTTTTTCACGAGCTTAAATTTTTATTTTATTTTATTTGCTTCCGTTGTTTTTATTATTTTTTTTTCCTTAAATATTAGCTTAACATTTTTTTCTTTCGTTTTGCATAACCAAAGAAAAAGTTTAAATTTCATGAAAAAAGGCCTGTCAGTGATATTTTTTCCTTGTCGCTTTTTTGTGTCTTCATTTCTTGTTACGTACATATGTACATTAGACTGCATCACTCCCCATACAAAAAAAAATCGGTACTGTTTTTCCACTGGAATTATAAAATCTATTATATTTTAAGACTTCCACCAAAATATCTCGCAAAAATATAAAGATTTACGTGAGCTGGACCGATTTGAAAATACCTCCAAAAATTTAGTTTCTTATTTATAAAAACAGTTTTTTTAAAATATTTTTTGAAAAAATTACCTCAGATGACTAAACAGTTTGCATAAAAATTAAAAAAAAAAAAATGTCTACGGAATCATGATAATGAGATTTTTGATGCTGTTTTTTGAACTTTTTTCAAAGACTGGCTTAAGAAAAACTTGAATAACTCAGCCAAAACCTTACCAATTCAGACTTTCGAGGTATCATTGGTAAGATATTTTCTGACCCTTTTAATTTCTTTGCGAATAAGCTCATTCAGGGTATGAAAGAGGAAGGTAAGATAAGCGAGTGTCATTCCATGTTGAAGTAAGATTTGTTGGTATTTTATAAAGAAAAAAATTGGGACGTGAATGAGTTTTTTTTTCAAAGAAATAAAAAGGGTGAGAAAATACCTTTCCACTCATACCGCATAAGTCTATATCGGTAAAGTTTTGGAGCAGTTATTCAAGTTTTTCATACACAAATCTTTGAAAAAAGTTAAAAATAAAACAACACAAAATATCTCATTATTATGATCCATTGATAAATTTGTTTAATATTTTTATGCAGATTTTTAAGCTTAAACTGTTTTGTCATCTAAGGGGATTTTTTTCAAAAAACCTTTTAAGAAACTATTTTTGTTCATAAAAAAACTCCATTTTTAGAGGTATTTTAAAACCGGCCCAGCTCACGTAAATCTTAATATTACTATTACTACGTTTTGTAATCCCGCCCAAAAAACCGCAACTTTTTTTGGTGATGCAGTCTAATGTACATATTTTGCTTCAGCTTTTGTTGTTGACTTTACCCACTGAGAGCTTTGCAAATATGTGTGTGCAAGTTTGTTTGAGTTTGAGTTTATTTAGCGCGAGTGGGTGGGCGGCCCCTGACTCCAACAGCAACAACAACAATAAAAGAGGCATCTACATAAGCGCTGCGCATTCGCGTCTTTTACTAATGTTGTTGTTGCCTTAGCATTTACTATTGTTGTTGCATGCAGGCGTGTTTTCTGCTTCGTTCAACATTCGTTCGTCTGCTGTCAGTATTTGTCTCTTGTCTGTTTGCATCAACCAGCCACCTCTCACCTCTCACACCTCCACTAACACCACCAGTAGCGGCAACAAAGCAACGACAATAGCGAGCGCAAGCACAAATCGTAAGCACATAAATGCAAATACATACATATCTACAAATTTTGTAAATTTGTTTTTGTTTTTTTTTTGTATACCTACTACGTTTGTATGTAAGTATATATGTACATAAATGTTGATTGTGTGTGTGTTTGTGCGAGCGAAAAAGGAGCTCAACGAAAGCGCAGTAGGAGCGAAAAAAACAAACAAAAAATAATATTTCACATTAGGGTGTTAAGCTGTGAAGTGTTTGGTCGAAGTTTTTGTTGTTCTACCTCACTTCTTCACCCCTTCACTTCTCAACCAGCAGTATTCTCTGCCTCCCCCCGTTTTATAGGGTTTTCACATTTTTGTCCTCATATTTGTCTGCCTTTTGTACTTTGTGCGCATTGTATTTGTGTATTTGCACAGTGTTGCATTTGTGTGTGCACTTGTATTTATGCGCTGGTGTTGGTGTTAATGTCAACTGCCACTGGTGCTACTGTTGAAGGCACACACTCACAGTAACTTTTCGGCGAATTCACACGAATGCCCACCTGCGTAGGTACATATGTACATACAGACATATGTACATGTAAAGCCATTCATATGAATGTGTATTGTGGCCCTGGTTTCGTGAATTCTAAGGCTTGTGTCGCTCAACAAAATACTTATAGCAGAAGAGTGAAAGTTTCGTTCTTTAATGTCGTTTGATATTTGACGATTTGACAGTTTTTGTTAAGTTTCAAAGAATTTATTTGGGCACTACATTTCGGTTCACAACGTCGTGATTGTGTTGACTTTGATGCGAGTTTCAATGGCAATGGACGAACAAAAATCACGGCAGATTTAAAAGTTTAACAGAGCTTCTGAATTCTACTTACCTAACCTTTAAATATGGACTTTTTTCTTAGATATCCCTAGCCTGTAGATGGGGTCTACATTTATTTTGTAGTGTTTGGTAAAAGTCCCGAAATATCTCTAAAAATAAAGCATGAT
>NW_023477728.1:0-2737 GCF_013731165.1 Rhagoletis pomonella | reverse complement strand
TTGCTTAGTCTCAAGAGCTCCCCAGACCGCCCCCGGTCCACCCGTGGGCAGAAAGACTTTGTCACCATGCACTCCAATACCAAGTAGGTATCGAAACAATGATTCGGGTAAAAAAAGTAGTTTTTATCGAAACAAAAGTATCGAGTACATACTCGTATTTACTTGTATCGGAACATCCCTAAATGTAACTTAAAAATAACTCTGCGCGATGTGTTCACATGTGACTTATTGAACGTGGCAAAGAAACTGATTCGTCCTACGTCCATAAGTCACATATGAGTCATAAAATAAAATAACAAAAACAAGTTAAGGCAATATACAGGGTGTCCCAGAAGTAACGTGCCAAACTTTCCCCTAACATAAAATAATGTCAGAAGCAAGTAATTATGTACCTTTGTACTATTTAGCATGTCATTTGACGGTAACAAGAGCAAATTCAACTTAAATCTATTAAATAAATTCTAGCGTGTCTCAGTCCTTTACCCAACAAAGCAGCTATAACTTTTTTTTTTTCTATTCAAAACAGTAAGTGTGGCAGCTTTCTGAAATCGTTATTAAATGAGCATGATTTATGTAATGTAAAGTTATAGCTCAGTACATTTGTTTTTCACCCGAGATAGTCAAAGTTGGGGAAGAAAATATCAAAAAGTTAAAAATCCAGAAATAGTCCTAATTTTATGATTGTTCCTTAATATATTTTAACTACATTGCATTTGAGTATGGAGAGGCAACTATCTGGAAGTATTTATATAAAATAAATTCGTGTGTAACACCGTACACATGATAGAAGTGAAACTTCTTAAAAAAGGTTTGAGTACCAGTTACCTACTCACGAAATTGGATGTGTAAACATATGTTTACGGTTAGGCAAACCAATAGGCGATTGAGTTACATACATAGGTTTGGTTAGAAATCAAATAATAACTTCATTTCATCTTATTAATTTTCTGATATACATATAATTTATTTATTCATTTTCCGGTAACACAAGCTTATATGAATTCGCGCTTCTAGCATCCATAGGACCGGGTTGTAATGGAAGTAATTGTATGTTTAACAAATAAATGAAAATGTTTATAATGCAATCAATAGATCCTTACGAATTCGCCATTACCAAGGCACTACCTTACGCAGTTTTGTTTCCAAAATGCATTTATTTAAGTTGAAAGAAGACAAATTCCTTTGTGCGGCATTTATTCTTACTCACTTTCTATCTTCCAAGGCGAATCCATATATTCTTATCACGAATTCGTATATTCATGTGGCAACAAGAGTATAAAATATAAAATTACCTTATAAATTAAAAGCATAAGTATAACATGTATGCGTAGTCCAATTCACGAAATCATTTCATCGATCTGAGTAAAAACTAAGTGCATAAACTCTATTTCGCGTTAATTAAAATCATGAAATGGTGTTCATTCATTCAGTTTCTACTCAAACGCATGAAATGATTTCATGAATTGATTTACGCAAAATGGTAGCAAACGACAGACTGAATTACAACAAACACATCCTTTTGACATAATGCAAGCCGAAAACGTAGGTTCAAATCAATCCGCGATCAAGTTGGACGTTTTGCCCACAAACATTGCAATTTTGCGAGCAGTCCCATTATAAAATCTCATTTTTAGAATTTCATAGTTTCGACTTACATTTAATACAAGGAGATAGCGAGAGCACAAAACTACTCTAGAAAATTACACGCACAATGACAAACATGAACAAATGTACAACACACACATAATTTTTGACAATCAGTACAGTTCGCATTTATATCAACGAGCAGCTTATTAGATTTGTTTTCGTTTGTACTACATATGTGCATATATACATGTAACAAACATATTTACAAACATATGTTCATTCATGAAAACCTTGCTGTCCATAAGTACATACATATGCCCATCAGTACATCAACGAAGCTCGTTTGCTTCATCATAAATATATCCATCCAAATATAGTTACGCGAAGCACGCTTGCATCATTTATACATATATTGCTTCGTAGCGGCATGCTGAAATGCGCAATGAGTTCGTTCATACATACATATATATGTATACATATACATATATATGTATACATACATACGTGCATTCAAACATACATATATACACATGTAGGTACTCGTACCCGTCATGCGTCGCTTTATTTTTTTCGCCTTCCCTATACTACCTATATCTTCCTTCTCACTCATGTAACGTTTTCAGTTTTAAAAATTTCACTCTCCATTTTTGCGATACCGCCGCCTAAGAAGTTTCACTTCAAAAATTTACTAAGTATTGCCCGGTTTGTAGTTGCAGTTAAAGAAAACACATGAAAAGTACGATTTTTTTTAAATTCGAAAAAATTTAAATATTTCAAAAACGGTGACACTTTTACCTGAAAATTTTTTGTTTATCAGGGAGCTCACCCCCCCACCTACCTTCCCCTAAAGTTTGGCACGTTACTTCTGTGACACCCTGTATAACAATTTATAAAAATTATGTTATGGTATATATGGACATTCTTTAGCATATTAGAGCAAAAAACCTGTGGATGTGGGCCATTAACAAAATGCATTGCATGAAGACAGGGAAGTTATTAAGATGACACCCACGAGCGGTCGCTCGCCTCTAGATGACATATATTTTTACTGGGTACTCGTACAAGTAATTTTGGAAGTAATATTAAGTGAAATGTTGAAATGCATGAAATTATCAGTGTTATATAACTATTACTAACTTAATAGACATAC
>NW_023477727.1:0-2738 GCF_013731165.1 Rhagoletis pomonella | reverse complement strand
AGAGGGTATTGAATATAAGCCCTCGATTAGCTTTCAAATCCATTTTGTTTTATATCAAAATATTGCTTGTGTCGAAAGCGCTACGATTAATTAGCATGAAGTGCTAAAAAACACACTGTGTGCCGCCAAGTTTGCTCGAATATCTTATTTTGCAGTCGAGAAATGTTATTTTGAAATTTTAAAATTACTACGGTGTATTTTTCTCAAAACCATATGATTTATAAAAATATAATTAATTTTAAACAATATATGATACTAGTAATAATCCCCGAAATGTTTAGCTCAACAGCTACGAAACTGCTGGCAACTGCTGGACACAACAATTATGTCTTAGAAACGGCTTGATGAATATGCTGTCAAATAAACAGCTGATAAATGTAAGCAAATGAAATAGCAACAAATAGAGATAATTGCGCCGATGGTAATTGGAATTCAACGCTGAGCTTAATTTACATAACCTTCACATTTAGCAGATAGACAATCCTCACGAAATGGGGGAAGGTCTTTCGCAGTACTAGAAAAAAATAAATTTATGGTGCGGTATTTTTAATTGTCTGATATTGGGACCTGTGGAACTGCCGCCAACGCTCAACTCTCACAGTTATTTAAAGTTCCTTCAGGAACGGCTTCCAACTCTTTTGGAATATGTACCCTTAAACCTGCGGCGAAGACTATGGCTGCAAAATGACGGGTGCCCGGATCACTACGGGCGTGAAGTAAGAGCTCATTTAGACGAAACTTATCCTCGCCGAAGGATTGGACGATACGGGCCAATCACGTGGCCCGCTCGATCGCCAGACCTGAGATTTTTTCTACTGGGGCTGTCTTAAGGACAAAATTTATTAAAAAACAATTCAAAACGAAGAGCATTTGCGGGAGCAAATAAATGGAGCTGCTGCTGAGATAGCCCAATTGAGTTTAAGATCTCTAAAAGCATTTGACGGTAACAAGAGCAAATTCAATTTAAATCCATTAAATACATTCTAGCGTGTCTCAGTCCTTTACCCACAAAAGCGGCTATAACTTTTTTTTCTATTCAAAACAGTAAGTGTGGCACCTTTCTGAAATCTTTATTAAATGAGCAATTTTTGTATGTAATGTAAAGTTATAGCTCAGTACATTTTTTTTTCACCCGAGATAGTCAAAGTTGGGGAAGAAAATATCAAAAAGTTAAAAATCCAGAAATAGTCCTAATTTTATGATGGTTCCTTAATAAATTTTAACTACATTGCATTTGAGTATGGAGAGGCAACTATCTGGAAGTATTTTACATAAAAAATTTACTAAGTATTGCCCGGTTTGTAGTTGCAGTTAAACATGAAAAGGCACGATTTTTTTATATTCGAAAAAATGTAAATATTTCAAAAACGGTGACACTTTTACCTGAAAATTTTTTGTTTATCAGGGAGCTCACCCGCCCCACCTACCTTCCCCTAAAGTTTGGCACGTTACTTCTGGGACACCCTGTATATGTATTAGCGTGGGCCGAAAATCCGCTTTTTTAGAATTTTGATTGGTAATAGCAAAAATATGGTTTATTATGCTCTAAAAAAAGTTTAGTAAAAATATGTGTTAATTAATTAATTTATTAATTTTTATTTTTTGAGCACATTGAACTTTGATGGACTTGGGCGAGCCTAAGATATTGACCAAAACTTTTAATCTTGCACACAGATTTTTTTTAGAGCATAATTAACCATATTTTTGCTATTACCAATCAAAATTCTAAAAAAAGCGGATTTTCGGCCCACGCTAATACATATACAGGGTGTCGCAGAAGTAACGTGCTAAACTTTAGGGGAAGGTAGGGGGGGGGGGGCAGAGCTCCCTGATAAACAAAAAATTTTCAGGTAAAAGTGTCACCGTTTTTGAAATATTTACATAAAAAGGGTTAGTTAATGGGCGCGTTTATAAGACGTAGCTGTTGCCTCACCGTTGGCTATTTGTCTTGGAAACGCACAGTTGAGTAGTTCCGCTCAGCTCAACAGTTGGCAACTGTCCGCCATTTTTTCCAGCGGAAAATTATTACGCTACCTAAACTCAACGTGATGGGCTTAGCATAAACAGCTGATCGAAATATATTTATATATTAAATTCAACGCCGCTTTGTCAGGAGGCAGTTGCAAACAAATTTATTATATTTTATATTACTGATGTGATTAAGTAACTAAAATATTTTATAACAATACCACGTTTCTAAATATATTTTTTTAAAGATGTTTGCGATATAATTATACACTGTTTAATTCATTATAACATTGAACGATTTTTGCAACACGGCGGCAGCTCAGCGTTGAATTCCAATTACCATCGGCGCAATTATCTCTATTTGTTGCTATTTCATTTGTTTAGATTTATCAGCTGTTTATTTGACAGCATATTCATCAAGCCGTTTCTAAGACGTAATTGTTGTGTCCAGAAGTTGCCAGCAATTTCGTAGCTGTTGATCTAATCATTTCGGGGATTATTACTAGTATCATATATTGTTTAAAATTAATTATATTTTTATAAATCATATGTTTTTGAGAAAAATACACCGTAGTAATTTTAAAGTTTCAAAATAACATTTCTCGACTGAAAAATAAGATATTCGAGCTAACTTGGCGGCACACAGTGTGTTTTTTAGCACTTCATGCTAATTAATCGTAGCGCTTTCGACACAAGCAATATTTTGATATAAAACAAAATGGGTTTGAAAGCTAATCGAGGGCTTATATTCAATACCCTCTATCTGCAAT
>NW_023477726.1:0-2738 GCF_013731165.1 Rhagoletis pomonella | reverse complement strand
AAAACATGGCTTACCTCGCAAGGTGCTTACCTATTTTCCCAGTGGGTCATTCCTTAGTGGAAGTGTTCACTTTTGTGTTAGTTACGTAAAGTAAACACAGAAATTGTGCCGACCCAGGAGGAAATTCATAAGATTTCATTGATTCATCGAAATTTCAAACACAATTATCAGAGCTTTCTACAACATTTTACCAAATATGTATAAGCGTCAACTAATTTTTCAGTCTTACGTTCAAATATGAAGACGTTTGTGGAGTCTCAATATTTTTCGATTATTTTCGTCGTTTAATTATTTCAGTACGACGATTTAGCCTAATCACGACTTACGTAATGAGGCTGTATATGTATAGCGAGAACAATATCGTTGATAGATAAATCAACATTTATGTCGATAACTCTTCGTTAAACAAAAAAGTGTTAATATAGGTTATGATGTCGATAAATTTATCGAAATAAATATAGAAATGCTTATGAGAAAATCTCACGAGTTGTTAAGTTTTTTTTTTACCTTAGATAAAGCATTATCTTCAGTTTTGCATAAAAAACACGATTCCATCGCGAAATTGTATCTAAATTAAAACTTAAAAAAGATATACTAAAGATATATAATACAGAAGTCAAAACAAGAACTCGTGCTGATATACATACTACATACCTGCAAGTGTGTATGTAACGTATACGCCCCGTAGCACCATACACAGTCAGCTAACACGTTTACTCGCACGCCTTAACTTAAAAGTCATATTCTTTAAAAGTAATTAAGTATTGACGGGGAATATTTTTCAACTTCCACTTCAATCATACGTTTTTCCATATTGCAGACCCCTCTTAAAAACCTTCCTCCACAACCTTACTTCTCATTAGAGCATCTCCTGTGTCAATGTTCCACACAACCAAAAACACGCCTAAATTCCTTAGGGGTCTATCAAGTCGAGAAGTTTGATGAGATGTCAAAACTACAGCTGAAATTACTACTAAAATTCGCAAAAAGCGTTGACATCCTTTTTGATGTCTAATTTAGCGCCTAAATTCGACCTCCAACAAGCAACGCTAAAGACCTACCGATCTATGTGTGACTCAATGCCGAACAAATGAACTTAACCTAACCTTACTTCTCATTTTCCCTACTCGCATTCCTTGCCTACAGTACTAATTTAATTAACCTTTTAAAATCAGCCCCAAAAGAGCCACTGGGGACGTTCGTTGCAAAACGTTATGGCAAAAGTCATCCAATGGTAAAATGAGAATTCGAAATGCATTCACTGCCGCGCATTGTCTCACACATACACACACACACACGCGATTATAGCCTCCTGCATGAAACTTTCGAAGGATATTCAGTTGCGGTAGTTCCTCTTTGACACCATTGTGCGGATGAATGTATGCAGTGATGGCGACACAATGACGGCAAATTGACGCGAAGCGACTGCCGACTGTCGACTGTGGACAGCCGCCGGTGCACGTTTTCTCTTTACCAACCAAAAAAAAAACAAAAAAAAACAACTAAATGGCAAATAGACAGACGAACTCACTACTTGCACTGGTGAAAAGTATAAAACAACAAGCAGGCTGAATGCCAAGCAAGGCAAACATTTATGTACATAAATATGTATATGCACACGGCCATTCATAAGCGTACGCATGTATGTATGTACAATGTACGTTTATGTCTCTCGAAGGATAAAATAGTGCATAAGGACTTGTGTTGGCTGGAATGTCCTACGTGCCAGTGTCACTCCATCGCTGGCTATTATCCATGCAAATATATGTTTGTACGTGTTTGCTGACATTTTTACACACATACATATGTATGCATATAAAAATGTGTGTATGTATGTACGTATGTAGTATATTTGCGTTTGTTATCGTGCCAATAGCGGAGCATTTGCCTGCACGTCGGGTATAATTATTCCCCCTCACATTTCATCAAACATACGTACATATGTATGTATGTATGTACAACCCAACAGCGTTGATATTGTTTTCATTTCGCCATACCTTACTTGCCAATGGCAACATTTTGACGTTGCCTTATTATCTGTGCTCACAGGCGTACCGCCTGTATCCTTTTAAATTCTGTTTCATGCTTTTTCTTTATTCAATTCCATTGGCCCTAAAATATTCTTTTGTTCACTGTGTATGTATGTATTTGGTGTATTTGCGTGTGAGGAATTCATGAATATGCCAATTTACCGCACTGCAGGTTATCGCTACAAACTTAAATTGCTCCGCAGTTATTTTTTAATAATGTATTTTAAAATTGGGGTTCAATTTATGCCGCTTTGTCGTTTCTGATATTATTTTGCTATTTATGTATATAGACAATAATGTTTTCATATAAGATGTTGTCTCGTTTTTTATTTCACTTCGTTTTATTGAATTAGCGACGGTTACGGAGCTAAACTTAAGTGAATTTAAGACAATGCGCCGTAACCTACTTGTTTGTGCCTTTAAAGTAAACAGTGGTAAAAATATTTCTATAGTTCGTAAGATATTTAAAACCATTAAGTTAAAACTGAAGTTCGTTCCCTCCAAGAAAAACTTTGCAAAAAGTCATGGTTATCCGGGCAATAGTCACCAATTTGAACATACATATACATAACATAACTATTTGTACATAAGCCCTTTTAGGACCAAGGAAAATATGTTTCCCGAAAAAGTATTATAATCAAATGTATATATCTTATGTGTTTTAATTTACGCGGTTTTATTTTTCAACCAAGTTTTTATCATATGCCT
>NW_023477725.1:0-2738 GCF_013731165.1 Rhagoletis pomonella | reverse complement strand
CGCATTTATTTCGGTGTTAATTTTATACTTTTCACTTCACTTCACGATAACGCAGAACGGGAATTGACCCTCTGGCGGCCTTCTAGGGCAGAGCGGTGACAACACACACATACATGCATAGTACATGTTTATCCGTATAACCCAGCAAACAATTAGGTTTGATATACATTTGAGAATGATTTGATATCAAAGCCCTTTCTCAAATGTCAAACGTTGATATTGATTTGAAAATTACAGCTTTCGCAATAAAAAGGGTAGTTTGTTCTCCATTTGAGAATATGATTAACTCTCAAATCAATTTCAAAGGTTATTTATCAATTGTACTTCAGATGTGGAAATAAAATTTATTATAGGTAATGTATATTTCATATTTATTTTTTCTTCACGATGTGCATACATAACAAAAGAAACAATAAAGATAAAGTAATTTCTAATAAATCCGTCATGAAGGGTTTCAGCTTTTTCAATCCGCGCAAACATCAAATCTACTATTTGTGGGCTTTCTCTTTGAATATTGTTTTCTACTCATTGTTTTTTTCAATTGTTTTTAATTTTATTCTCAAAATTTTTGATGTAAACCTCGTTTTCAACTTGAGAATCATTTGAGAAAAACATTTGATATCAAATTTAGAAATAAATTGCTCTCAAACGTTTGAAACTGTGTTTGCGGGGAAATGGCGTGCTGTGGTGTTGATGGAAATTCAACACATTTATACGTCTGGCTGTAGCTGAGTTCGCAAAGATGCTTGCCACAATTTGTTGATATCGAGTCCCTGTGCAGGCAACATGCAAATAAAATATTTTTTTTTTTGTTTTTATCTTGATTATTCACTTTACGGATGCTTTTTCAGAACGAACGCGGTCATTTTAATATTTCAGTGTAACAGATTCTGTGTCAAGTTTTTGCCTTTGTGCTAAAGTCCGTTCTGTTACGAACAAATCAAGTTACTAATGAAGCAAATCGATGGATAAATAAAGAAGTAAGGCGTGGCCAAATAAAAATGCACAATGATTTTTTGTATGAGAAATGAGCAGAAACTAATGTTACTCATACGCCGTGTACACTAAAGTAGCACGCTTTTATGCTCATATTCCATACAAAAACCCTTGGGCATTTTCATTTGACCACTCAGTATTTCTCTATTTATCCATCGATTTTCTTCATTAATAACTTGATTTTTTTTTGTAACAGAACAGGTTTTAAATAGCGCAAAGGCAAAAATATGACCGAACCCGCTATTCTTTAATTTTTCGTCTGTTAAAGTGTTTTTTTTTTATTTTCATCAAAATAAAAACAAAAAATCTGGAATGATTAATTAATTTGTCAGAAACTATCACACCTATCGAAAAGTGGTGTATATAACGTCTATGTAGAATTTTGTTAGCTTTCATTTGCCGTATGTCATATTAAGATTTTTAAATTGGTTCGTAAGATGTACGTGATTATGTGTAAGATATACTAGAGTCCGACCGGTGCCCAATTTTTGTCCGATGCCAATGCCGATTAATCGGTCTTAGGGCAAAGAATCGGCCGATGCTGATTCCTTCAAAAAAACTGTATATAGTAATAGTACAAGTTATTTCAAGAACAAATCGTCACTAGACATGAATAAAGGCGCGAGCTCAAAAGTTGACGGCGAAAAAAGTCGCATAAAAAAACTTCAGCGTCAAACACTCTTAACATACTTTGCCGAAGTTTTTCATAAGCATCTTTTTTCGCAAAATTTATTACGCGCCTTTTTTCGCTGTCAAAACACAAGCGCGCCTTCATTCGCTTTTAGTGACGAAATGTTTTTGATAAACTTTTATAATAACAAAAGAAAAATATAAAAAAATAACATTACAAAACAAATAATCATTCAAGAATCTATTCATTCATTTATGTATGCATGTACCTATGTACATACGTAAATATATATTAAAAGTAGTATATCGCCGATGTATACATATCATTGCAATAACTTGTTCCATTGTCTTTTTCTTATTCAAAAAATAATAATTCATTAGAAATCACATTTCTTAGTTGCACTCATAGTAGTAAAAATATGCAGCTTCTGCAAAATATAAAGGTGTATGATAAAAATATTTATAAGGTACAATCGCTGAGAGCCAGCTTTAGGAATTTTCACGTTTGCTAGCATTTTTGAAGATTTCTCTCGCCGTCATTTCATTTGTTTGTTTTTATTTTCGCTCAAACCAAATAAATACCCAATAAACATTCGGCTTTGTTTACAATTCGAAAATGATTGGAAAACCAATCTTTTTTCGAGTCTCACCTTAGATAACGAATGTGAAATAGGTTAGTATTCGATTCGAGAACTAGGCCATTCTCCAGCAAAACGGAACCTTCGTTATCCAATAAATTTTTCTTTCGTTATGAATTCGCTATCCAGCCCATTATCGAATTGGAATTTTAATGAGAGGGAGTGATTTTCTTATATTTCCCTTCAAGAAAGAACTGGATTTCACTTTCTCTCTTGTTACTATGGTTTCCATATTTTTTCGAACCCATCTCGAGTGTATTTCCAATATACTATGAACGTTGGAAAACTAAGGTTGGTTATGAGTTGGTTCTCTGTTCGATATCCATATTGGATATCGAAGGTCATTTTCGAACGTTCGCCAAAATGTTTATTGGGATATATTTCTGTCGAAACAAAAAAGTTTGAATGTGCATACATACATATGTATGTATGTAAATAAATAAATGTAAGCAATTGTGTATAAGGAACTTCTGC
>NW_023477724.1:0-2738 GCF_013731165.1 Rhagoletis pomonella | reverse complement strand
TATAGAATTCTTTGACTATTTAAACACTGAAGATTCAAATGATCTCATTCAAAAATGTCATAAATATAAAATAGTTTATTGGCTTCTGTACACTCATGTTAAAATGAATAACACTTTTATTTTCCTACTCCTGTACTTAAACCACAAAGACATCGCACAGTGGCCAATTTTTGGAAAACCCTGGCCAAAAGTCAAAAAAAAATGGTGCATTCGTATGCATAACCATCTTATATTGTTAGGAGGGCTCTACTGCGTATCGTTATGAGACAACAAGTCGATTCTCTTAAGGCATTTAGTGTTACAGAAGATCGAAGTGGCTGTTGCTAGCAATTCGCTCTAAACTTTTCGTAAATTAGAGTTTTCGTCGTTGTTAAAATCGTGGTATTATCTTTAAAAAAAAGAACAGTTTTCAAGCATCCGCTCATGGATATTGTAATCTAGAGTATGTAAGACATGTTTTTTCATTGTCACGCCATCTAAAAACTGACGTAAGACATATATATTCACGGATTAATTTTTTTTTGTATACTCATTAAGATGGATTAGGAAAATAGTTACGAGAGTGGTCGAGATGGGCGGTCTAATTTTCTTTTACATATATATTAAAGTTTTTCCCATCCACCTTGGTTAAAACCACCTGCCACAAGTCGCCACTGTAGTTTGGACATCAATTTTTATACGCGATTCTTAATTTGTTTATGCTTAAAAGATTTCAATTATGTAAAAAAAAATATTTCTGTCAAGATTTTGATGTTTTAAAGACTGGATGTTTTTAGAATTTAAATGATGTCAGAAAGTACTACTATATTAGAGTGCTCATCCATGGGCCTCTCATTATTGAATGGGCACCCCTGGGTAACTTTCCGAAAAAACCCAAGAGTCAAGGAATAAGGATATTAAAAAATATCGGCTGCTTGTATCCTCGGACCCTGTCATTTCAAGTTAACGTTTAAACCCACCAAAACAAAATCATAAACTGTCGTCAGATTCCATTAAATTATTATCAACTGTTGTAAATGCGGATGCGGAATTGCCATCAGTAAATATAGATACGAGCTTGGATACTTCAGATGACTACGAGTCTGACGGTGTATAAAATTGTTATCTTAAAAATATATTCCTGTACCAACAAATATGTATGTCTTGTTTATTGATTCATTCCAAATCCCGCTGTTCCCGTGTAAATTTGAACATCAAGATTTTTAGAAACAAACATTAAGACCTCGTTAGTGTTTGTCCGAGCTTCTCTTCCGATTTGTGGCGTGCGCCTTGATGTTGGCGCACAAAGGGGAGGGACCAACAGTTTTACGCCGAATCCGAATGGGAATTTTATTTTTATGAGAAGCTGTTCTTCGTGGCTGAATACACTCGGGGGTTTGCCATTGCCTGCCAAAGGGCTACTTTGTTACAAAAAACTTGTTTGTTTATTATTTTTTGATGTTGGTCGGAAACTAAAAATCTGATTATTTTAAGCGAACACAGCAGCCATTATGAATCCGCCATTTTGAATTTCGAAATTATGTGGTGAAATTTAAAACCAGCAACCATAATAAAGACGAATACACAAGGTTTGATTACAATTGTACCATGCTTAGCTGGCCAGCCGTCCTCCTTTGAGGAGGATTGTCCTCCTCAAACGTGATTTGTCCTCCTCAAAAATATTGTCCTTCTCTGTCCTCTTTTTGAGCAAAAATGTCCTCCTTGTCCAAGGAGTTCAAGTTTTATAGCAGTGATGAAATTTTTAAAAATTTCGTTCAGAATATTATTATAGCCTAATCGTACACAACCATTGCATTTAAAAGGAGTTTACATTTTTTAACTTTCAGTTAAATGATGTAAACTTTTGATTCGACTAACCGCCTGTGGGAGTTGAACAATGTAAACGCATTTTAGCCATATTTAATATGGCTTTCTCACGGCACCCCAATTACGTAGTTCGCTCTCTCATTCGTAATTCGCACCCCAATTACCCTTCCAATTACGTACTTCGTCACACTAAATTTTGAGAGCGAATTACCTCATTTGTTTGTAATTCAGATCCAATTACTCTGAAAATTACGAACAAATCGCTGCCGTCTCTGATTTTTATCGGAAATTTATCGACACCAGTACATAAATCAAAACTGGTACTTTTTCTGAGTACGGAAAGTAAAGTTTATACATGTATACGTCACCAGTTTAATACGGAAACTTATAAATTTTTAGCAATGTGTAGCGAAGAAAAAAAAAACAAAACACAAAGATAGGGAACTGTCAAATCGAATTAAGAATATGAACGTGGAAAAGGGGTAATACTATGTCCCCACGATCACTGCCAGTTACGTAGTTCGCTTCTGAATTACTTTGGTGAATTACCCCGTTTACACGACTCATTCCTAATTCGATTTGACAATTCATTGCGTTTTTTCCTTCATTTCCCCCCTTGCTTTGTTTTGATTTTTCCTATTCTCTCTTGCTTTGAGAGCTGAGTTCTATAAATTTCCGATTAAAATTAGAAACGGCAGCGTAATTGGATCTGAATTACCTAAAATAGGGATGAAAAGATGCGAGTAAATATATGTACATACTCGATACTTTTCGATCGATACCAAGTAATTTTGGCATCGATACTTTTGAACTAAGTGCCGAGTAGGTATCGGGAAACAAATACTCGTAAAGAAACCCGATACTAAGGCAAATTTGGCTTCGGCCATGTTCAGAATCAATCACTACACTAAAAGTGCGATGGCAACTCCTTA
>NW_023477723.1:0-2739 GCF_013731165.1 Rhagoletis pomonella | reverse complement strand
CGAATCGAACTGAAGAAGTCTGATGAGGAGATAGGGTGATCTCCGAAAGAGCTAACACTTCTACCATTTTTATAAATTATTGCTGGTTTTTTCCACAATAGTTTTTCATTAAAAACGGCCTGAAGCTCAATAAAATTGTTGAATATAATTGTTATAAGGCCATAAATAACAAAAAAAATTAAATTAATGAAATCAAAAAGTATATTTTCCTGTTTAACACAATAAAATCTAAAAACAAAGGCAAATTAGATTGAAAAAAAAAATAATTTATTAAAAAATTAAAAAAAAAATAAATACGTTTCTAAAATTTAATGCAATTGAAAAAAAAAATATTTCTCAGATCGGACTAGCCTATCTAGGAAATTTATTAAATACATACAAACCGATCGGAAATAACAACAACTAAAAATATTTCTTTTTAAAACATAACAATCGGAAAAAATAAATAAAATAAATTCCTACAAATTAAATGAAATTAAAGAATATATATTTTTCTTTTTAAGACAACGAAAGCGAATAATTAAAAGAACATTTAAATAAAAAAGTAAGTGCGCCTGAGCCACACTGGAGAATTGAAACTTACGTTACATACATTATACATACATACATATGTTCATACATACATACTGCTGCTTTTGCTTAAGGTTATATTTTTTGTCTTTTTTCTATCTAGATCCCTAACTCTACCACGTTCTACTTGCATTTATGCTATTCTGTTTTCCTTTATCTTCAGTTTTATCTTTATTCTATATCGATAGTAACATCCAACAAAATATCGATAACAAAACCGATAAAAATATCGATAAAAAATTCGACGAAAATTTCGACAGCAAAATCGATAATAATATTGGTAGCAAAACCTATTAGAAACTCGACAAAAATTTCGACAAAAATATCCAAAACAAAATCGATAACAAAATCGATAGATATCGATAAATATCGATTACAAAATCGATAAATATCGATAAAAAAATAAAAAATTTCGATAACGAAATCGATGAAAATATCTATAACAAAATCGACAAAAATATCTATAGCAAAATCGATAAACATCGATAAGCAAATCGATAAATATCGATAAAAAAATCGATAAATATCGATAGCAAAATTGATAACAAGCACGATAAATATTGATAACAAAATCGATAAATATTGATAACAAAATCTATAAATATTAATAACAAAATCGATAAATATCGATAACAAAATCGATAGATTTCAATAACCAAATCGATAAAGATCGATAACAAAATCGATACATATCAATAATAAAATCAATAGATATCGATAAAAAATCGATAAATATCAATAACAAAATCGATAAATATCGATAGCAAAAACGATAAAAAATATCGCTAACAAAATAGTTAAAAATAACGATTACAAAATCGATAACAAATCGATAAAAAATACCGACAACAAAATCGATAAAAATATCGATTATTATATCGAAATAAAAATATCGATAGCCAAATTGATAACAATATCGATAAAGAAATCGATAAAAATATCGATAACAAAACCGATAAAAATATCGATTATTTTATTGATAAGTCACGAGAATCCCCAAAATCTGGAAACAAAATCCCAAAATTGTTTCCAGATTGAGTCTCTGTGTCTCTTCCTATCTTCATCTTTACTTTTATCGGTATCTTCATCCTCCTCTTTGTCTTTACTTTTATGTTTATCATTTTCTTCATCTGCATGTTCCCGTTCACCTTTGATCTTATATATATAAGTAAAGTGTTTAAATTTACCATGGTCTTTATTTTTGCCTTTATCTTTACGTTTTAGTTTTTATTTTTACCTTTGCCTTTACCCTTTTCTTTATCTATGTACGTAGTCACCTTTACTTTCATTCTTGTATTGGTATTTTTCTAATTGTTATTTTTTAACCTTTTATTAGCAAATTTTTGTTAAATTAATACCATATGCATACACGCAAGAAGCACTTGTTTCAGCCCCAACCATTTCCGTTGTACTATTTCCGTTGCATAATTTCCGTTGCACCATTTCCGTGTGCAATTTCCGCTGAATTTGCCTACTTACTCCCAACCAACCAACCGCCGCTAAAGAAGTTTCACTTCAATAGCATATAGTAAAAGGAAAAAATCGCTGCTTGAGGTTTCGAACCCGGCACATATAGGCACATCCGTTGTTCGTTCACTCGGCCATCGCCACTGTAGCTTTTCACCACGAGTGGTGAATGGGGGAGCCTTTTTCTAAGTCTTTTGCACTACCTTTAAAGTTCGTATTCTATAAATTTTCTTAAACATACAAATTTTATCAAATAGCTCAAGTATTCCAAATACTTTACGGGATCGTTTTAAGCGGTCAGTTGTATGTAGGGAACAGTCTGTAAAGCACATAAAAACTAATTTCAGCTAAAATTTTAGGCATCTCATCTATGTATGTAAGAAAATCCAATAATTTGAGTTGAACTTTTTTTATCGGCATTATCCTATGTATTATGCCGACAATCTACCAAATATTTTAAGCTTATTAAATGCTGTAACGCCTCATTGACTTGCCCACATATTTTTTAGTATTTGCAGCTATTATTATGCTCATATCAGTCTTTTTTCTCTCTTACTCCGCCTGTTTAATTTCGTGCATTTTATTGCCCATTTTACTTGTCAGCTTGCCATAAAGCCGGTTACTTTGTTTGTGATACGCATCTTCAGCGTTCACTGCAGTCAAAAGGGCAAAATTTTACAATCGAAAATGAAAATAGTTTTC
>NW_023477722.1:0-2739 GCF_013731165.1 Rhagoletis pomonella | reverse complement strand
AGATTGAAGTAGAGGAGCTTAAAAAGTTTAGTGATTTTACTTATAAATTCCACAATATAAAATATCCATGGGCTCGCATGAACCCTTCCATGCATAAAATTTTACAACATGGTCCTGATATTGTGCGGCAGTTTCCAATGCCTGTTGCATTTTATGAGGAAGATGCTCTCGAAAGTATGCACAAAATACACAGAGAGACAATTCGGGAACATTCTAGAAGAAATAATAGAGAAAACGCTATCCTGGACACTTTCAACAGGGCAGTATACTTGTCAGACCCAATCCTTTCAATGGTTTATTTGGACAGAAGGCGAGAAATGCATAAGAAGGGACCACTTACTAATGATATTACTCGATTTTTGAAGCCAGGGTAAGATAAAAACGTTTAAATATAACTAAATTTATAAATATAATTATTTAACTAATAAAACCGCATTTTCAGACAGTGGACTGACCCTGAAGACAGGAGTAATGAGGATTGATGCATACAAAGAGCGACTGATAAGGACTTCGGTGGTCATTCTCCTCATCGTAAAATTTCTGCTGAGGATTAACATAGCCAGAGGCACCATCAAAGCCACTCGTTATCGACAACTCTAATCTTTCGGCAGTCTTTTCTAGCATCTGGTTTTCAGTGAATTTTCTGGGTATTAGCCATTCACCCCTTATTTCAACCCCTAATTTAGGGATTGATGGTATCCTAATAAGCTTTTCCTTAATCTATATTAAATTTACTACAAATAAAAAAAAAAATTGTATCGGTATCATGATTTTCCTTTGAGATACAGCAAAAAGAAAAGCAAAAGGACATCGTTTTCTTGAATTTTCTGGGTTTTAGCCACTCACCCCTTGTTTCAACCTCTAATTTAGGGGTTGATGGTATCCCAATAAAATACACCTTGCAGAAATAATTTTGGAAATTGTTTTCGCCTCCTATGAAAACACTTTAGAATGTTTTTCAGTGAATTTTCTGGGTATTAGCCATTCACCCCTTATTTCAACCCCTAATTTAGGGGTTGATGGTATCCTAATAAGCTTTTCCTTAATCTATATTAAATTTACTACAATTAAAAAAAAAATTGTATCGGTATCATGATTTTCCTTTGAGATACAGCAAAAAGAAAAGCGAAAGGACATCGATTTCTAGAATTTTCTTGTTTTCAGCAACTTACCCGTTATTTTAACCTCCAAATGAAGGGTTGATGATATCCCAATAAATCAATCCTTGCAGAAGTAATTATAGGAATCGTTTTCGGCGCCTATGAAAACACTTTATAAGGTTTTTCAGTGAATTTTCTGGGTTTTAGCCATTCACCCCTTATTTCAACCCTGAATTTAGGGGTTGATGGTATTCTAATAAGCCTTTTCTTAATGTACATTTCATTTACTACTATTTAAAACAAAAATTGTATCGATATCGTGATTCGCCTCTGAGATACAGCAAAAAGAAAATCGAAAGGTCATAAATTTTTTGAACATGGTCAACTTCGCCCCTCTTTTTAACCCCTCAAGTAAAGCGTGTTGACGTTCGTTTTAGTTTTCCTTTAACCGACATAACTTGAACTTTATCCACACAAAAAATTATTGCGCTAGCTCTTTTCCTTCTCGTTATATTAGATTTTAAACAAAAAAAATGTGATTTAGCCCATAGTGTGGTGTCTAGGAATTTCCCCGTAACAACTATAGCTATGTCGTCCACATAGGTAATTAGTCCGGGTGCTTTCCCATCAAATTTTCCCAGAAGCTCTTTCGCTACGAGTAGCCACAGGAGTGGCGACAGACCACCACCTGGAGGAGCTCCTGTACGCGCTAGTTTGAGCAGTCTGGCTTGGTTCCACTGCGCGTTAATCTTCCCGCAGCTCAGCAGAATTTTTATCCATAGTAGGATGGCAGGCTCTACCTGGGCTGCTTCTAGACTTTCCACTATTGCCTCATAGGAGACATTATTAAATGCCCCACTTATGTCCAGAAAGACCCCTAGGGCGTATTCTTTATGATCCAGAATTCTTTTTATTTCCGCGGTTAGTGAGTGAAGTGTACTTTCAGTGGATCTACCTTTCGTGTAAGCATGCTGCGCTTTGATATGCTGGCCGACGGCATCGTATTCCTAATGTAGGTGTCCAGAATCTTTTCGAGCGTCTTTAAAAGGAATAAAGTTAGACTAATTGGTCTGTATTCTTTTTAATAGAGGGGGTTCCACTTGCCCGCCTTCAGTATGCATACGACCCTCGTCTCTCTCCAAAGGACAGGCACATAGTTTAACCTTAAACATCCCTTGTATATATATAATTTTTAACTTATCCATCTCTTCGGGAACATTCATAAGTGATTGGAAAAAATATATATTACTCCAATTCTCAAAAGTCTGGGTACCAAGTCGATACTGTATATGCCGACTTTTCCAAGGCATTTGACAAGGTCTCACATAAAATTATGATTGCTAAACTAGCTTGTCTGGGTTTCCATTCAAAGTTTCTTGATTGGGTTAGCTCTTATTTTTACAATAGGCAATGCGCTGTAGCACTGGAAAATACGTTTTCTCGTTACTTCCATGCGAGCTCTGGAGTCCCCCAAGGTAGTATTCTTGGCCCCCTTCTGTTTATCATTTTCATTAATGATATAAGTTCCTGTTTCCAATTCTCGAAATTTCTAATGTATGCAGACGAGCTCAAAGTTTATTCTGTTATAAAAAATGCTGAAGATGCCTTTTCCCTTCAATCTGATCTTAATAGAGTAACG
>NW_023477721.1:0-2739 GCF_013731165.1 Rhagoletis pomonella | reverse complement strand
CTTCTCCAACATCAGATTAAAGAAATCTCACCAAAGGGAGTCCCCTTTATTCTTTGGCCCACTCGAGCTGAGAGAGGATCGGATGTTAAAAGTAATCTATTTAAAATATCTCTGTTGCACTCAGTCCTCGAAAATTTTCTTGCAAAGTCTACCCGATATTTGCGAATATGCTTATTTCACGCCTCATCGGCTTCCTCGGACAATTGTCCAATTGGCAGAACTGCTTCTGCCATCACTTGCGCTCCGTGCATCAGATTAGAATTTTGCGGACTATAGGCTACATTGGATGCCAGCCGTACAATTCCACATACAGATTGGCAGGGTCTTGGGCATAATCATCAAATTTTTGGTGATCAACCTCATGGCCACTTGAGATTACCTCAGGAATCACTTTAAACTTATTGATTAATTCCAAGTTAATGCCGGTAATGCGAGAAGAGCATTCTTCATTTTGGAAAAATCTCCTGAACGTATTCCCATCATTGCTATTTCCAAAGCCTACTTTAGGAACATCAACAAGTAGACCCATTTCTTCTCTGAAAGATTTCTGTAATTTCTCATTTGTTTCTTTAACAATCTTTTTCTCTTCCGGTGTATGGGCTTGCCACTTCTGGAGGAGTTGTTTATATGCTAAATGCAGCAGTGTCTCAAAAGAGCGTATTCTGGCATGGAGTACTGAGAGCCCAAACTTTAGGGCTTCTTTTTTAACGGCACCTTTCTCTAGTTTGTTAAAATCCTTAGATGTCTGGCCGCATATATAACATCGCATAGTTGATGCAATGTCCATTGCGGAGTTGCAGACCTTTCCGTCTACCATTGTCAGCAAAATATTGTGACTGATTTTCACTGATATTTCACTGTCTACAGTTTCCTTCAGGTTTTTAGCTTGATTTTCGAAAAAAAATTTGAGAAATTTTGCCTTTGACTTAAAAGGTTGGGGTGGGTCGGGGGGAGATTTTATTTTCATTCAGATAGGCAAAGGTTCAAACTTTATTACCACATTTTAAATGTAAGGCGACAAAGCCCGACACATAAACAAAAAACACTATTGTTTTAAACTTTTGTTAAAAGTACCACGTTTTTAAGAAGGAAATTTGCAACATAAGTCTAAATGCGGAACTTTGACGAGAAATTAACTTTAACATATTTTTATACAAAGTACATACCTTCAACATCCATATTCAACACGAATTTTTCTGGTAATTCACCATACGAAGACATATTAACACAGAGAAATATGTAAAATAATCAAAAGCGCCGAGAACAAAGACACGCGTTACACACAAAGGCTAGGTTCCGACTGATATGTGGCCAGACGCAGTAAAACACGCGGGTTTGGTGGCTGGGGGTGGTGACCCGGTTATCGTACTTATTTAAACATGCATTGTTTGTGTCATTTTATGAATTTTAGAAAAACCACTTTTGCCTTTTTTTTGCCTCAAATACCCCTTAGTGCGCCGCGACGCTGGGCACTTTCCAATTTGTATACTTAAAAATCCGTCCATTTAACTTGTTCATGTACTACTTTTTGTCAAATGTAACTGGGTGACTACCTACATATGTGCATATGTGTCGTTTCAAGTTCTCTAAACATTTATTTAAGCTTTTAAAGTTTATCACATAAAATAATACGACACTTAAGACACCGTTGTGAATCCCTCAAATGTTTTTGTAGTAAGATTGCGGCTTCTTCGCTGCTACGAACTGTGACTGCGATAAAGTAGCAGTCGCAATTATCGAGAAACTGCGACCAGTTATTTAAGATTAAAATCGGATTAACGTTGTTTGATAATAAAATTTCACACCATTAAAAACTAATGTGAATGACCAAAAAAAAACACGAAAATAGTCAGTGATGCCAAATAAACAAATAATGCCCTCACACTGTGTCTCTAATGAGACATTTACCTATTTATCTACAATATATTTGTGGAAGTATGTATGTACCCTGCAGTACGGGGGAGTGTCTACAGGACTGCTGAATCGGTAGCTACCTAATAAACACCGTCAATTACCGACCGACTACTTGCAGTGTATTTCATCGATTACTTCTACCTGGCGGTAGTCACCATCGGCTCTCTCTGCACTACCGGGAGTTACTAAAGTAGTCACTTTCGTGATTTATGGGCGCCCTCTGTCGTAGTTTTTCGCTATTCTGCTTACGACTGGTTCGACTCTGCACTACCATGTTCACTACCACGGATTAATAGAGTAGCTACTTACCTAGGAGTCGGTGCAGTAGCGGTTCAAAAGTAGCGATTGACTCCAGCAGTACTGGTGGGTAGCGATTGACTCCAGCAGTACTGGAGGGTATGTATGTATGTATGTGCCTCGTTGCAGCCTAAACGGACGGACTGAATCGAACAAAATTTTGACAGAGTATTGCCATGACTCCTGGGCCTATAATCTTCTTCTTCTTCTTCTTCTTAATTGGCGCTGTAACCGCCTAAGCGATTTTGGCCGAGTCCAAAACAGCACGCCAGTCATTTCTCTTCTGTGCTAACTGACGCCAATTGGAAATGCCAAGTGAAGCCAAGTCCTTCTCCACCTGGTCTTTCCAACGCAGAGGAGGCCTTCCTCTTCCTCTGTTACCAGCATCGCGGCCCGCGTTGAATACTTTCAGAGCAGGAGCGTTTCTGTCCATCCGAACGACATGGCCAAGCCAGCGGAGCCGCTGAATTTTAATTCGCTGCACTATGTCTATATCGTTGTAAAGCTCATACAGCTCATCGTTAAATC
>NW_023477720.1:0-2739 GCF_013731165.1 Rhagoletis pomonella | reverse complement strand
CGTTCACCCCGGTGGACGATCGTCTAGCCACAATCTGCATCAAAGCTAGATTCTTCAACATCTCGCTCATCTGCGCCCATGCCCCGACGGAAGAGAAGGATGAGGCGTCCAAGGATCTCTTCTATGAGCGCTTGGAACGTACATATGAGCGCTGCCCCCGACACGATGTCAAAATCGTGCTTGGCGATTTTAATGCCAAGGTGGGCAAGGAAGGGATCTTTGGCGCCACTGTCGGAAAATTCAGCCTCCACGACGAAACCGGGGACCGAAATATGGTAATATGTAGTACTAGGTTCCAGCATAAGAACATCCACCAAGCTACATGGCTGTCTCCAGATCGAAAAACGAGAAACCAAATCGATCATGTTGTGATAGACGGAAGGCATGCTTCAAGCGTTTTGGACGTACGTACACTCCGAGGGCCAAACATCGACTCGGACCACTATCTTGTTGTAGCCAAGATACGCACCCGCCTCTGTGCAGCAAAAAATGTGCGCCCAACAATGCAAGGAAAGCTTAACGTCGAAAAGCTGCAATCACAACAGACGGCCAATTTATTCGCCACTCGACTCACACACCTGCTCTCTGAGAGCACTCTTCAACAATCCGACGTACGCGAGCAGTGGAACCACATTTCCCGATCATTAAGTACCGCCGCCGAAGAAGTAGTTGGATTTCAGCGAGCCCGAAAGAACAACTGGTACGATGAGGAATGTCAAGAAGCCGCAGAGAAAAAAGATGCCGCCTACAGGGCCACGCTGCGATCGGGCGCAACGCGAGCCATGTGGGACCGTTATAGGGAACTGAAGAAGGAAGCGAGACGTATTTGCCGTAATAAGAAGAGAGAGGCCGAAATACGTGAGTGCGAAGAGCTTGAGATGCTGGCCGACAGGAAGAACGCCCGAAAATTCTACCAGAGGGTTAGGCGACTTACGGAAGGTTTCAAGACCGGGGCGAACTCCTGTAAGAACAACAATGGCGACCTAGTGACCGATGTCCAGAATATACTTAAATTATGGAGGAAACACTTTTATAACCTACTGAATGGTAGCAGCGCTGAAAGTAGTGAGGAAGACGAACCCGAGTCCCCAGTCGATGATGATGGAGTAGCTGTCCCACCGCCTGACTATGACGAGGTACGAATAGCGATTACGCGGCTGAAAAACAACAAAGCTGCTGGAGCTGACGGCCTGCCAGCCGAGCTATTCAAGTACGGCGGCGAGGAGCTGATGAGGTGCATGCATCAGCTCGTATGCAGAATATGGTCAGATGAACGCATGCCCGACGACTGGAATTTAAGTGTGCTCTGCCCAATCCACAAGAAAGGCGACCCCGCCATACGCGCCAACTACCGCGGAATTAGCCTTCTAAGCATAGGTTACAAGGTCTTATCGAGCGTATTGTGCGAAAGACTGAAGCCCACCGTCAACGAGCTGATTGGACCTTATCAGTGTGGCTTTAGGCCTGGAAAATCCACCATAGATCAGGTATTCACAATACGCCAAATCTTGGAAAAGACCCGCGAGAATAGGATCGACACACACCATCTATTTGTCGATTTCAAAGCCGCTTTCGACAGCACGAAGAGAAGTTGCCTTTATGCCGCGATGTCTGAATTTGGTATCCCCGCGAAACTAATACGGCTGTGTAAAATGACGTTGAGCAATACCACCAGCTCCGTCAGAATAGGGAAGGACCTCTCCGAGCCGTTTGATACCAAACGAGGTTTCAGACAAGGGGACCCCCTTTCGTGTGATTTCTTTAATCTTATGTTGGAGAAGATAATAAGAGCCGCAGAACTGAACCGCTCAGGCACAATACTTTATAAGAGCGTACAATTGCTGGCGTATGCCGACGACATCGATATTATCGGTAAAAACAAGGGCTACGTCTGTTCTGCCTTCTCGGGATTGGATAGAGAAGCAAAGCGAATGGGTCTGGTGGTGAACGAGGACAAAACGAAGTATCTCCTGTCAGCACACAAACAGTCAGAGCATACGCGTCTTGGCACCCACGTCACTGTTGACAGTTACAAGTTTGAAAAGTAGACGACTTCGTTTATTTGGGAACCAGCATTAACACCAATAATAATGTCAGCCTTGAAATCCAACGGAGAATCACTCTTGCCAACAAGTGCTACTTTGGGCTGAGTAGGCAATTGAGAAGTAAAGTCCTCTCTCGTCGTACAAAGATCACACTCTATAAGTCACTCATCATGCCTGTGCTGGTGTATGGCGCGGAAGCATGGACAATGAAAGCATCTGATGAGGCGGCTCTTGGAGTTTTCGAGAGAAAGATTCTGCGAAAGATTTACGGACCTTTACGCGTTGGTGATGGCGAATATCGCAGACGATCTAGCGATGAGCTGTATGAGCTTTACAACGATATAGACATAGTGCAGCGAATTAAAATTCAGCGGCTCCGCTGGCTTGGCCATGTCGTTCGGATGGACAGAAACGCTCCTGCTCTGAAAATATTCAACGCGGGCCGCGATGCTGGGAACAGAGGAAGAGGAAGGCCTCCTCTGCGTTGGAAAGACCAGGTGGAGAAGGACTTGGCTTCACTTGGCATTTTCAATTGGCGTCAGTTAGCACAGAAGAGAAATGACTGGCGTGCTGTTTTGGACTCGGCCAAAATCGCTTAGGCGGTTACAGCGCCAAATAAGAAGAAGAAGAAGATAAGAATATACAAGCGGGCCCATGCGCAGTCTGCGCAGACAGAAATACACAGTAAACTCAT
>NW_023477719.1:0-2739 GCF_013731165.1 Rhagoletis pomonella | reverse complement strand
ATTTTCACGTTAGCTATTCTAAAGTCTATTCAATTTTTTAAAACAGGATGCAACTGTTTTCAAAAAAATGTTCATTAGGAAGTTTTCTAAAACCTTTTTTTGATACTAATAGTGCATATCTTCGAGAAGTACGTACTGCAGAAGGACGTGTCGCATCAGTGTCTAATTTTAACCAGAGATAAACCGCCTTCTGTCTCAAAGCCGATCTCCAGGGAGCTATAGTCAAATATTTCGTCGCGAAATAGTTTGAGTATCAAATTCGATGTTCAGTTCTGATTCATCCCATAAAAAATTATATTAACTATGGCTAGGTTTGTGCATTAAAAAATGTAGCCTTCTTTGGGAAATATGAATTTTGCATTGAAAGCTCAGTACTTTCCTACTTTGGTAATCGCAATAGAGTCGACAACCACGATTTTGATGGTCGGGCTGTGGTTGCTATCGGACGGAGATGTCAAAGAATCTCACTTTGGAATTTGATGAGGAACTCGATTACAGGCGTACGTCGTTGCGAGGTCGGACTTCTATGCCAAAGATAACGTCGACTTTGGTATTCTTTCGCAGACCCCAAATAATACCTTGACGTCTTTCTCGTATCTGTTGTGTGTGAACACTGCGCAAACCATTGCCCAGATATGGATACCATTGCTTGAAAACATGGTCGAAGCTTCCACTTCCCGAGTGCGCCACAGCCGAGGCGCCGACATGTGCGAAAATATATTCAAAGACCAATGGCATTAATTTATCATTCTTATAAAGTCAGTTCTGATTTTAAAAGTTTATAATGTCATTATTTTATTTTAATTTAAATTCATATACCCCTAACTAGCAGCATTTAGTTTAAGTGAAAAAAACCAAAAAAATACAATTCATGTGCCAATAGAAACTTTTACTCTGAATTCCGACATTTGAATTCGTATGAAAAAATTTTTGTTCCTCTTTAAAAATTACGCTCATAAGAAATGCCTGCTTTCGTGTGCAGACCTCACTCAACATTTCGTAAGCAACAGGAATGAGAAACCGTAGCAGCTCACTTTCACGCAGCGCGCGAGCAATGCAGCATACAAAATTAACAACACTTAAGCTTTTGGGATATGAGCTTTTGAGATAAAAAAATTTACTTCTCAATTTAAAAACCACACTCCCTCATAAATAAATTTGGTAGCGAAAGAAGTGAAAAAAGCAATCAAATACATATTGTAAATATGTATTCATATTTTATCTGTAAAGCTATGTATGTATCACTACGAGTGTTACAGTTTTCCTGCAACTGTTGCAGTTGTTATTGGCCCCCCAATAATCTACTGCTGTTCTAGCAAAATGCAAGTAAATGTTATTTTGTTATAACAGTTACTGTTACCTTTGCTGTCAATATATAAGTCATAACATCAGCGTTATACACATAGACTTGCATTACCACAGAATTGCTGCTTGCACCGGTGTTGCAGAAACGACCTCCTACAGGTCTTTGACCCAATGAATAACAGTGAGAGCTAAACAAAAAACAAAAACGAAAAAACACTGCAGAATGTATAGCGTGTTGATAGCTTAGCGCTCAGTGTTGACAGCTGAGTAAAAGTGCAGCGCAAATGCAATGCAAAAGCGAGCAAAAACTTTGTAAATAAAAGCAAATGCATTGAAAAACACGGTTAGGTATTGCATGCGCTCTCAGCTTTTTATTTGCTTTAGATTTTTTGTTGTTGAGAATTTGATGAAATATGAACATTAAAATTTACATGCAGTGCTCGCTGCTTTCTGTATAGTTATTGCGGAGAGTTTGAAATTATAACGAATATGTGTAAGTAATTGCATACATATATCAAGCTTTTTAAGGGATTTTGGCACTTTTATGATTTTTTAAATTTTTGCTTTATGCTTCACCATCATTTGCGCAAAAAAATTACCTACCAAATCAAGGAAGTTTATTCCAGAAAAAAGTTTCCGACAAAACTTATGTATTTTTGTCCGCAGAATCTGAATCTGTCCAACAAAAAAATTGGTTCAGCCTCATCCGGGCTACACCGGAAGGAGGTAATGCGACCAAAAGATAGAGCAACCACGACTTGGTTATTCATCGTTTTTCGTTTTCCTATAAAAAACATTTTCGTCCTGGACTATTTGAAGTTCGAAGGTCATTTATGGGTTGAAAAAGGCAAAAAAAGGAAAAAAGTTTTAAAAAAAAGTTACGTACTTTTTCCTCGAAAGTCGAATCAGTAGTAAAAACATGTATGTCTTATTCAAAAAAAATGGACTTCCCAGCAGTTTAACCCACTTCGGGTCGAAACCGGGAGTCGCTAATACCACCAAATGATAGAGCATCCCTGATTAGGTAGGTCACATTTTTGCGTTTTTCAATAAAAAAAAACATTTCCTTACATTTTAGAGTTAGTGAATAGGTGGTCTAGGACACCCTGTATATCTAGGAAATTAATAAAAAAATATCTGAGTGTCTATGCCCACTTTCTATCAAAAAGATTTGAAGAGATGATTCTCTAAGTATGAGCAGAATTTGTCTGGGATAAATTTCTATACCAATCCGTCAGGTTTCCTTTTCACATCCCAACGGTTTAGTAATTCTGAAGGTACTACCTGCGACTAATATGAGTTTCATTTCCCATAATGCCTGTGGGTTTTGTAAGTCTGGTCTGCAAGTCCCAGAGTCACGTTTCATTTTGCTTTTATCTCATTTTTCACAACTACATATTTATGGGAGATTTAGATTACTGGCTTATAGGAAAA
>NW_023477718.1:0-2739 GCF_013731165.1 Rhagoletis pomonella | reverse complement strand
TGGACAAGTAAGTAGCACATTATGTAAAGCCGAAGAGAATATGGAAATCATCGATGCCACCGTCCAGAAATTTTGGGCGCTGGAAGAACTACCCTCGGAGGCAAACGTCAAAAGACTAACTCCTGAACAAGCTGAATGCGAGCAGGTATTTTCGAAAACCACGGTTGTTTTGCCAGATGGAAGGCTTCAAGTCAGATTGCCGCCTTTTAAGAATGATCGTAAGTTACTCGGTCATTCGTATGAAACCGCAGCTCGGCGGTTTCAGGCGCTGGAGAGAAGGACTCTGAAAGATCCAGAACTTCGCAAAATGTATCTGGACTTCATGAAAGAGTACCTAGAATTGGGCCATATGAGCCCCACAAACAACAGAATCCCGAGTGAGCCGCATTATTTCATTCCGCATCAGTGTGTGTTAAGACCGCAAAGCACGACTACAAAGTTGCGCGTAGTTTTTGACGCTTCAAGCCGTACATCCACACAAGTTGCGTTGAATGACATCTTAATGGTCGGACCGACCGTTCAAGAAGAGCTTTTTTCGACACTCCTCCGCTTCCGATTGCACAAATATGCCATTACTGCCGACGTCACAAAGATGTATCGACAGATTTCAGTGCACGAAGATGATAGGAACTTTCAGCTCATAGTGTGGAGACCAGATCCATCAGAGCATTTGCAAGTCTTTCGTTTAAATACCGTGACTTACGGCACTGCGCCTGCACCATTTCTCGCTACACGGTGTCTTCAAATGCTAAGCGACATGAACCTATCGAAATATCCACTCGGTGCCAAAGTCATTCGAAATGATTTTTATGTCGACGACCTGCTGACAGGATCCGACGATTTGAAATCCCTCATTCAAATTCAAACTGAGGTGAATAAAATTCTAGAATCGGCAGGCCTCAAACTAGCAAAGTGGTTTTCCAATCACCCTAACCGGTCGAACAGCGAGAGTCATAAGAAGTTATTGCAACTCAGCGACACAGACTCTACAAAAACGCTGGGAATTCACTGGCAGCCGAAAGATGACATTTTTCGCTTCATTCTGGAGGACAACTTTAGTGAACTGCGAGCAACCAAACGAAACATTTTATCGGTCTCTGCTCGCCTCTTTGACCCTCTTGGTTTATTAGCCCCACTAGTTACCAAGGCCAAAATCTTACTGCAAGAGCTTTGGATTCAAAAGCTAGATTGGGATGAGTCGATTCCATTGCGCCTCGACACTAGCTGGCAAAACTTTAAAGTAAACTTACTGGATCGAAAGTTAGAATTTGAAGTTGTACCCACAGCAAAGGAATTACAGCTTAGTTTCCTTAAAATTGTCGAAATAGTTCAACATTCTAAATATAGTGAAGATATTAACAAATTATCGAAAAATATCGCACTTCCTTCTAGCTTGCAGAAATTATCTCCCGTTCTGCATGAATACTCTGAATCATCATTATCGTTTAAACTAATTCGAGTAGGTGGCCGTTTACTGAACGCGCCCATTCCCTATGATGCCAAGTTTCCTCTGCTATTAAGTAAAGGTTCGCACTTTGTGAAAGCGTATCTCCGGTTCCTACATGTTCGCAATCACCATGCCGGGCCCAAGGCATTGGTAGCGCTTCTACGAGAAAAAATATGGTTAGTAAATGCACGAGAAGCCTGTAGTCGAACTGTTAGAGATTGCATTCACTGTTTCCATTATAAGCCGAAACTGCAAAGTCAGATCATGGGCAATCTACCCGCCGATAGGCTACGAGCGCAACGACCATTTATGATATGCGGTGTAGATTATTGCGGGCCTATTCATATAACTTTGAAAATTCGCGGCCGACCACCCGTGAAAATGTACATTGCCATTTTCGTTTGTTTCGCTTCAAAGGCAGTACACTTAGAACTTGTATCTGACTTAACTGCTGATAAATTTATTCTCGCCCTAAAAAGGTTCATTGGTCGCCGGGGGGATACCAGCCAGGATACATTGCGACAACGCGACGAACTTCGTCGGAGCGGAGAGGAAGCTGAGGGAGCTTCGGGAGGCCTTTCTGAAGCAGAAGCCGGAGATTCTCCAGTTCGCCGCCGACGAAGGGTTCACGTTCGCCTTCATACCTCCGAGGGCGCCCCACTTCGGCGGGCTGTGGGAGGCAGCAGTGAAGTCGGCGAAACATCTGCTAGTTCGCGCCGTAGGCAACGCGCTGCTAACCGCCGAAGAAATCGTAACGCTGCTCGTCGAGATCGAAGCAGTGCTCAACTCGCGCCCACTCGCACCGCTCAGCAGCAACCCCAACGACGGCGAAGCGCTAACTCCCGCGCATCTACTAATCGGATGCCCCTTGCGAGCTTTGCCACCGGAGAAAGTGCCCGACAGTCCCAGCCGCTGCTTAGACAGATGGCAGCTTGTTTGCTTTCACAAGCAGCAGTTTTGGCGCGCGTGGTCGAAGAGCTACCTGTTGGAGCTCCAGCAGCGCAACAAGTGGGCCCAACCGCAGCCCAACGTCGAGCCAGGCCAACTCGTCGTCGTCCACGAGGACAACGTTCCACCGCAACAGTGGGTGCTAGGCAGAGTCACCAAAACAACTACGGGGGCAGATGGCAAGGTGCGCGTCGCAGACGTCACAACTAAGTCTGGAGTCATACGACGGCCTATCCACAAACTAGCCGTGCTACCTATGCCGAATGATTGAAGGACTAGATCCCTTCAAGGTGGCCGGTGTCGAAGCAGAACTATATACATACATTAGCTATATAAACAAAATA
>NW_023477717.1:0-2740 GCF_013731165.1 Rhagoletis pomonella | reverse complement strand
CAAACATTTATAATATTCTTATTTTTCGTCTAAAAATTATTGTAAATACCAATTTTGAGTGAATTATCTTCAGTAGTTAGTAAAATATCGCAGTTTTCGTATTTCTGGAAATTACCGTTATATGGGAAGTGGGCGTGGTTAAAGTCCGATTTCGCGCAATAGCAACCTACATTGGATTAAGGGAACCCTACATACCAAATTTCGTTGAGATATCTAAATTTTTGCTTGAGTTATCGTGTACACGGACGGACAGACAGACATGGCTTAATCGATTTCTTTTTTCATCCTGATCATTTATGTATACATTTGTCTATATATATCTCGATTCGTTTTGGCTGTTACAAACAACCGTTATGTGAACAAAATTAATATACCCTTGTGCACAAGTGCGCTCGGGTATAAAAAATTAGTTTTTGAAAATATGCCATCTCAAAAAAAAATTGGAAAAAATCACAATGGTAGCTCTGAGTATTACGCAATATTTAAGTATAATGTTATGGTGTGCACCCTACAATAATTTGAGTTATGAATTTTGTTTTACACCGAAGTTGAGTAAAATGAGTACATTACCAATTTACAAATTTTTTAAACTTTTATATACACCGTACGTATGGTTCGTGAAATCTTGTTTCGTTGTGAAAAATGTGTTCGTATTATGAACGAAAGTTTCGTACATTGTACACAAACCAGCACTACGAAAGATTTTCGTAGCACTTTTACGTAATTTTATTTTCAGTGTGTGCATATTACGTGAACTTCTCTCCTTTTAAATGAAAAATCTTAAAGGAGATATTACTTGGTAAGAGGAAAATAACTTTGGAAAAAAAAATATATAAAGATGCATGTAAATATGAATATATTGAGATAGTTGGCAGCACTCTTCAAAATTATTAAAGCCGATTAACCGTGGAAACACAATGCCGGCGAACGGCGAACTCACCACAGCAAAATTACCGCTGTCAAGATTAGAACACCCGCAGGCAAATGAAATTGAACACAGCCAAAGCGAAATGCGAAGTTCGCTCGGCGGCGTTTCGTGGCGATAGATTTATTTCTATCGCTCGCTGGGCGAAGGCGGCAGTACATGCCAAAGGTGGCCTATGTTTTTTTACTTTCAAAGATTTAGAAGAAAACAGCACGTAACACGAATTATTTTTGATGGTTGAAAAATACAGTGATCGATTCGTTAAATCTGGCTTAAAATAAAATAATTTATAATAATTCCCCCTTGCCTTATATTTATATTTGTTATCATTTCATCATTTCTAAATATGGTTTCGTTTTTCAAAATATGGTCACTTAACTTATAAGTGCGACGAAATGGTATCAGCTGTTTTCGCTACCGCTCTAATTCTGTTAAATAGGCGAAATAGCAGGGCGAACGGTTAACGACGACATTGCCCAATTCGGCGAACTTCGCCGTTCGCCGGGTATTGTGTTTCAAGCAACGCAACGCAATTGGAATTTTTAGTTAATATCTATATGGCTCATTCCATCTCAAATCACCCAGGCCGGGGGAAAGTGAATTTAAGTTTGCGATAAAACTCACAGGGGTTGTTCCTTGAACAATTTAAGGAGACACGTATTTTTTCTTTTTGCTCAGAAATGCGAATTTTTCGAATAATGAATTTTTTTCTTTTTGAGTACGAACGCTTCCTTTTTCATCTCTTAATACCAACTTTTGATGAAATCGTTTATAACTGCCTCAAAAATGCAAGGATTTTAACGATTTTTTTTTTTTTAAATTGCAGATATTGATCTACTGAATCGATCTAGTGAACTAAACATCAGTAATTGTTTTTCAAATTGATTTTTTTCAAATTGCCACATCTTTTTTTTCTCTCGACCTTTTTTGCCTATTAGGGAATAGTATAAACTATTTTCAGTACGAGTAGCAATATGCTAAAATTCGTCATTTTCGAGTTATGATTTTTTTTCTGAAAATGCACTTACATATATGATGCTAGCAGATTTTCGTGCCAGTTGAGGGCACAAAAATTGTAGCCCATTATGACAAAATTTCCTTGCTGGAAATTTTTTGAGGTTGCCCCATCAGAGCCAAAAGTGCTCCCAGTGCTCACAATTTGCTCAAAGTGAACATGCATATGCAATTAAAACGTTTTTTATCGATAAAATCACACATACACACATCAAAGTTCCCTAGGAAAAAAAAATTTTTTAATTTTTTTCTTGAAACATTTTCCACATACAAATTTATTGATAACAAGTAAGAAAGTCTAAGTTCGGGCGGAGCCGAACGTTAAATACCCGGCGCACGTATTAAATATATGTTTTTCACCTTTCCGAAAGCTACCGCTAGATGGTAAGCCAGGGTGTATAAATTTTGAGTAAATTAGCGTCTTTCAATTTCGAAATATTGAAGTTTCAAGCATTTCTGAAATTTACCGTCATATGAAAAGCGGCCGTAATTTTAGTCCCATTCCAATAATTTTCAACGTTTTTCTTTTATGTGGCAAGCACAATAAAAATACCGAGTTTGGTACAAATTGGTAGAACGGTTACCGATATACAGTATATTTTGCTTAGCTGCACATCCTTCTTTGCACGAAAAACTTGTGCACGTAACCGAAAAAGGCACTTAAGCGAATTTTCTTTACTACTTCAATGAGGAAGGTATCCGAATCCCTATGAAACCAAATATTGGCGGAGCACTTACCATGTAGAAATTACTGCAAGCGAAATTTTTACCGAATGTTATCTAATTATCTATATAACTACA
>NW_023477716.1:0-2740 GCF_013731165.1 Rhagoletis pomonella | reverse complement strand
ATTTACTAAGACGAGGGGTAACAGAATAGAAGAACCGAATCTTCTTTTGGAAATTTTGACATTACAACTTCGTGTTTTCTGCTTGATTTCAGACTAACGGCGTTTAATTGAATTCGTTCACAAGGTGGCTATGTACACTCATTTAAGCATTTCCAAGTATCTATCCATCGAAGTTTGTTAGTTCTAGGAAGAAGTTTCGGCCTTTAAAACCGTTCCAGAAAATACGGGTCAGTTTGGTATCTTCTTTATTTAAACGCTTTGTCGATGCCGCAATCTGCAGCTTGTCTCCAATAACAAAACTTATTCTATTGACAACAGTAGTTTTAGTCATTTCTTCAATCCAATCAATCATAGAGTTTTACTAAATTTTTACATAAATAGCTTTTTAGTGTCAAGCAGAGTGAAAGGAAACTCTTAAACCGTTTTATTCAAGCAGCTTTATTCACGTCAAGCCTCATCAATCACAACTAAAAAAATTGCAAATTTCCAAGAAAATAAAATCAAGAAAGAAAACACTTAAACAGTTTAATTCAAGCAACTTTATTCACGTCAAGCTTCATCAATCACAACTAAAAATATTAAGTTTCTACAAAAAAAAATTTAATACAGAAACAAAGATACTGATTAAAAAAATGTAATACAAAATGTTTAAAGATTTGAATATTCAGCTCTGAGAAGTAAGCATTTTGTTACCAAAACTAATTTTTTGGGCAACAATAATGTTGAAATGTCTTTATCAATCATCATAACCTTGTCATTTCCGCCAAACAACAATATTTCAGGTTGGATTACTTCCATCTCAAAAATTATTGTTCAATCCCTCCTCAAATGCTCTTAGAGTATAAAGTTAGTTTTGAAAATATTATATTAGGGGTAATTTCTGAGTCTTGCAAAGCCCTTGCACGGAGCACAGATTACACGGATTGAACGGTATTAATAGTAGTGCAAACTGTCTAACTCAAGCACTTCAAACATACAAGATATTCTGTTGGTATTTTCATCAATCACATCAATCATTGACATTAGTTCAAATAGTTTGTGTATTTTTCAAAGGAGCTAAAAACTCTTAAAATGTGCCCTCAAGCTTCTTACATCACACCATGCATTAACAATCATGCTTGATAAGCTACATAATTTTAAGTTAATGTAAAAGAAGAAACACAGGAAAAATAATACTGTCTAAACAAGAGCTAAGCTTCTTCAATCACATAAAGCTTTATCAAACATACCTGAAAGTTACTAGAAGGCAAATATCTCATTATAAAAACAATAAAAATGAAAAAGAACGCTGTCAAAACCAGAACTAGACTGCTTCAATCACATCAAGCGTTGTCAAGCATACTCCGAAAAAAAATAAGTACTGAAATATATGCACTTAAATGTTTTATATGCGAGCTAAAAAAAAAATTCTTTTGACAACACCCACACATCCCGCAATCATTACAAAGCTTTCACTATAAGTACTTCACTATACGAATTCGCTGTCATCAATTACTTTGTTTAGCTTTAGTTTGACATTTTCGCTTTGAAGTTTTAATTATAACCACAAAGTTTTATTTTAAGTACTAATTGTTGTTGTTGAAGATTTAACCAGCCAAAGAGAGACAGTGATTAACTTCAAGCAAAGTAAGAGTAGAAAGGCAAAAATTTCATTACAACAAAATAAAAATAAAGAAATCACAAAAACTAACAATTCTTTGATTTAAACTCCATTCCGCTCACTCACTGTGGCAATTTGAAGGCATTTGCTTTGTGTAAGCACTCAACCAGTTAATCGGGTGCGTCATATTCGACTTCTTAATCATTTGCATTCCTGCACTAACAACCAGCTATTAGTACTTTCTACTTAGCTTACTCCCTTTGACAATTTTATTTTTTCCCAGATATTTGTAATTTCTCCCTTTTTTGCGAAAATTTCGCATTAATTGCCGGCGGCATAAGTCATCAGCCAGCGCCAACAATGGGTTAATCAGTACGCTTCAAAGCGCCAACCTATCTTATGACGTTTTACTTTGCTATTTGTCTACGTTGCATACTTGCAGGCGCATAAGCGAACGCTCTGACATTATTAGACTCATTAGAAGGCAAACAGAAAATTCCGCTACAGTTACTAATTTCTGATTAATTTCTTCTTTTTTTGTGAGTATGCAATTTTGTTGTTCCTCATTTTGCTGGCGGCGGTTGACGAAGCTCAGTTTATGATGCGGCGAAAGCTAAATGCCAGCACTTTTCAATTATCTGCAAGCTAAGTTAAGTCAGCAAAAATAATTTGGTGAAGCTGAGGCTGGGCGGCTGTCCTTTCGAGTTAGTAGCGTTGACAGTTGTCAGAAATCCACATGAAGGGCGACAGCTCGACACTCAACCCCAATACCACTTGAATGCTGTGATGTTTTCTACTGGAAAGTTTTTTGTTTTTTATTGTTACTTATGTATTTAGTTTCTAAAATGTATTTATTTTTTGTTAAAAATAAATTTGGTAAGGTTTTCAAGTCTCACCAACGCCTGTTTAGCTGACAGACCACAAGACAAGATTTAGCTTTTTTTATTAGTAGAATTTTACGCTGAATTTCGAATATAATTTCATAAGTTTACTTTCGGGCATCTTCCTTCTTAAGAATATAAGCAAAATTTATGTTGAGATGCCACAAGTACGAATTTATATTGTATATTTTGAAGAACTAAACATTTGTCATAACAAGTAAGAGCAGCGCTGTCTTCGGCTATGCCGAAGGCTTCATAC
>NW_023477715.1:0-2740 GCF_013731165.1 Rhagoletis pomonella | reverse complement strand
TAGTTGTACCTGAAGATGTCGATAGTCGTGTACATCATTTCCCACATATATACATATATATATAGGTACATATGTCATGCATATTTCTTTATTTACGGGTATATGTTGTGAGTTAGTCATTTAGTTGTTGCAAGCTTAAGGTTGGTATGCAGCTCTCAAGAAAACGGTCAAGAAAAAAATTGCCATTAATTCGTGTGTGTGTCCAAGGATTTTTGACAACTGATACTTCACTAGGCTGTTGCCTCGCTCTTTCCTCAAGAAATAATGGAACGGACATATATTTCTGTTGCAAGCATGGGTGACCTTATGCTCTTTTTTCACCAAAAACTTTAGAAAACCGTAGTAGAAAGCGTACCAAATTTCTTAAGACAAGAAAATTTCTTAGCCACATCTTGTACGTAATTTTATATGGAGCTTTTGCTTTTCTTGAGAGCTGCATACTGGCCTTTAGATGTAAAAGACACTTCCCTGCAGGAAAATCTACTCTTTACTATCGCACTAATCGGGCTCTAACGAAATATGATTCGAAACTTTTTCTGATTTCCATTAGTTTGCTATTTATACATATAGACATATATATGTATGTAGCCAAGAGCAAAGAACGATTTCAGTACAAGCAAACAGCTGTTAAAACGTTGAGTCGATTGCCTGTAAGGAGGCATTTGGGTCTGAGAACTAAAGTAGTTCTCAACTGATGACTGGATTTTTTTTTTTCTGCTGGCATATTTTATATTTTAATGTATGCAAATACGTAGGAATAAGTACATATATATATAGTGTATCTACATTAGTATATGCAAATGTGCGAGCTAAGTGCAATTTTGTTGATTTTTCCCACCTTTCCTACTTTTACACATACAAACATACATGCATATACACATACATATATATGTATGTACATTCTCAACTCATACTTTATCTGTATTTTAATATTGCTGAGGCCACTTTTTATTTATGTACTTATTTTTGCCTTGTTCTTCTTTTTCGTTCATTTTCATTCATGGATTCACAGATTGTCAGAAGGATGGCAAAACTTATTTGAATGGCGATAAGTTGGTAGACCCGGAGACACCCTGTACGGTGTGCTATTGTCAAGGTTAGTGTGAATCAAAAGCGTTGTGTAGAAAAATAAAAATAAAATGAATGCAAGTGCAGAGTACATAAGTTACAAATCTGATTTCGAGATAAAATGAATTGTGTTGTTGCAATGCTATAATGTTCATATACACAACCTTACAACTACTTAAAAAAAAAATGAATAAAAAAATTATTTTTTTTTTTTTAATTTTGTTCACACATACCAAATATCTATACGTATATATATATATAAAAACAAGTTTAAATTTCAAATTTTTAATCAAAATTTTTAGAAAATTTTCGGGTATACAATTTAATAGCCCATTTAATTTTAGTATAACAAAGTGCAACTTAACTCAAAATCAAAATTCTGTTTGATTTTTGAAAATTTTTTTCCATTCGATGTTGAGCTTTTTTCCCATATAAAAAGCATGCGTTACCACACAAAACCATTGGCTAAAAAATTTCAAAAATCACTGATAATTTTGATGCTCTTCAAACTTGCACATTGTTTACTAAAATTAAATTAATAATCTGCTTGCCCGAGATTTTCCTAAAAAGTTTGAGATTTTGATGAAAATTTAATGAATTTTTCTAAATTTTGTACAAAGTTTTAAACTATAATTCATGTGTATGTATTTTGTTTTAGTGTGAACTACATATGTATATTTAAAAACACAAAATTTTTAGATGCATTTTTCTTATGTACAAAGTTTTTGCTTTTATTTACATATATAGTTTTTGCTACAGTTGAAACTATATTTAAAAAATAAATAATATTTTTTTTATTAGTTTATAAAATTCTCATTTTTTTTAAGTGGTGGTAAAGTTTGCGGATATCAACTGGTACTAGTGTACGTACTACGTAGTATGCGTGTATGTATGAAATTTTATTTGTTTTTTTTTTTAATTCTGCTGCCACAGGTGGTGAAATACTCTGCAGTTCGGTTACTTGTTTCTATCGCGACGACTGCAAGCCAAAATATGTACAAGGACGCTGTTGTCCGGAATATGACAATTGTCCAGGTGAGTAGAGGACTTAACTTTTTTAATGTTATGAAACAAAGAATTTATAATATAAAAAAATCTAGCAGAAAAATATTTTAAATGAAAATTCGAGTCTAATCATATTTCGGAACCCATATTTGCGTCAATTTAATTTAAAAAAATAAATATGTGAATGAATCGGAATTTCTAGGCAGAAAGTTAAGTGCCTTTTTTATGAGCCAAAAATCGTCAAATAGTTAAGATAATTTTAAACCAAGAAGTTTTTTAATAACTTGCCCTGAGATACAATCTGTACTAGGTCACTCTTAAAATTCACTTATTTTATTTTTTTTAACCGACTTCCAAAAAAGGAGGAGGTTATCAGTTCGTCGGAATATTTTTTATTTTTTTGCATCGGAAAGGTAGTGTCTCAGAGGTGGTCCCATACTAATCTGGTTTAGATCCGATCATTGGATCAGGAAATATATGTAATTAGGGCGGGTCGATTTAAAAATCGCTCATTGCTCTGTGAAAATCGTATTCTAGGGATCAAAATAAGAAACTTTGCCGAAGGAATCATACCTCTAAAATGAATTCTGATGTCCCCCAATTTGGGTCGAACTTTTGGATAGGGGCAAATTTTGAAAAATCCCACTTTGACCCATTTAGAGTGCTC
>NW_023477714.1:0-2740 GCF_013731165.1 Rhagoletis pomonella | reverse complement strand
ATGTACTGCGTAAACCGTGTGCGTCCACGGTAAGGAAATAATTGTTCATCAATCGTCAAGCATGAGCTGGGCTTGTAATGTGCAGCAAGATTATTGTTCATCATCGTCCACAACTCACTGATCGGTGCTGCTTTATCTGTTAGTAAGCGTGTTGCACGAGTGTTTTTATCGTCAAATCTTAGGAACCACAATATCGAACAGAAACGGTTGACTCCCATTGTGGCGCGATATAAAGGATAGTTTTTGACGCTCCATAAATCTCGAACATGTTCTCCATTGCTATGGTTCGCACCAGTCATAATAAGTATGCCAAAAAATACATACAGCTCTGTTATTGACACAGGCGTCCATGACTTAGGAGTTGTGTTTGGATGCGCATTGTTGTAAGCATTATAAGTTTCTTTTGCTAACTTATTTGTGTGGCGCATAATTATATCAGCCATTTCAACGTTCATGAAACATTTGAATGTTTGCTCTATTGACAACATTTCAGTGCATCTAGCTGGTCCAGAACGTTCTCTTATAATATTTTGTCTGAGTACCTGACGACTTACATTTGGTTCTTTCATCCACTCAGTACCATCACGTGCAACAAATTTTTCGGCACTAGCAGGTAATTCATTATTTTCTTCTACTTCTTCTTCTTCATCGTCTTCTTCATCATCCTCATAGTCCGCATAATCAGGTAATACTTCTGCGGCACTTTGCGAAACTTCAGCATCGTCATCAGCAATTTCAATGTCATTGATTTGAATTTCTTCTTCATCTTCTGAGTCAAAGTCATAGGGAGCGTCATCGTCACAAATTTCATCAAATAAAGATTGTATATATGATTCTCGCTGTTCCTCAGTTAGCCTGCATAATAAAAAAAATTAGTATATGTTTACATTGTTGCTTATTTTACATTTTTTACCTTCTATATGCTGCACTTGATAAATATTCGTTTCTTCTTGAAGTCATTTCGTATCCAGTTATTTATAGTTTCAGTTATATTTATTTTCACTTATATTTTCAATTCTTACACTTTTGAGCACCAAAACAATAATGAAAATATCAACAGGCAGCATTTATAACAACACCTCGTGTGAAAACAACCCTTGCAGCTGCATATAAAATACAAAAACCAGTTATACCAGTGTATTTGCTACCTACGTACCCATACCTTGCGCGACCTTTTTGCACATATCTTTTGAACCAGGTAGAATATTTCAATGAAATAAAAACCAAAATGTGTATTCGTTGTTACTCTACAAGTATATTATTATAAATTATATTATTTTGTTTTGCATTTATCAGGACAACAACAAAAACAAAAATCCACTGTTGCATGTCCTGACTTTATTTGCCCATATCGCTGGAACCAGTAGGAATATTCGAATGAAACAAAAGACAAAATACTTGTTATATATTAAAATATACATTTCAAAAAAAAATCATAGAAATCGGTTGAATAAGCATTAAAAAAACCGCAAAATAAGGTCCCGGGTACAAACGTATCCCGGGTGTGTGTTTACGTGGTATTTTCTGGGTGTGTGTTCTAGGGTTAAGTATAAAGTTAGCTTCCTGGCGGAAAGGGAGAAACCGACTTCTAATTAAAATTTTTAAAAGAGAACTCAAAATTAAAAGCAATTTTAAAATGAAATTTAAAGAATTCTTTAACTATTCAAACAAGGAACGTGGAAATTATCTCATTAATGCTATGTATTCAAAAATATAATAAATATTAAATACTTTATCAGCTCCTGTGTAAAATGATACTATAGTAGGATTTTATACCACAGATAATGTGTACACTCATGTTAAAATGAATAACATTTTTATTTTTTGTGAACTACATTTTATTTGTATACCAAAATATGGTTGCAAACAAGTTCTCTGTCGTTTTAAAGCTTCTCTGTTACTTACACTCATAATTTTGCTTTGAATTAAAGTGTACTGAAAAGTACTGATTTTTATTGAAAGTCTAAGGTACTGATTTCGCACAAAACGAAATCTGGCAACCCTAGGCTAATCCCGTTTTCTAACCTAAATATTTGTCAATAACTTTAGCAATAAAAGCCGAAAATCAAAGCTTTTTACTTACATATTCATACATATAAATCCGTGTATTATAGTATTTTTAACGATTTCGTTGTAGAGCGTTAGACAAAAAGCTTTGTTACATATCTTGCATTCCGTATTTACTTGTTTGGCTCGAAGGGGATTGCCTCCAGCACTCTATCAATATCACCTGTAGTTGAAACATCTTGTATTATGACAAAGATTTCTATAGGACACCCTCACTTAAGTGTGTTTTTCTAACTACTAAACTGATAACACTACTCGACAAAAAAATCACCAAGAATGTAATACAACTTTTCCAAAGTAGAACTTTATTTTGATTCCGAATATCATAATGGGTTTCTGGGTCAGACCTAGTTTCTGAGATATCGGTGGAAATGTGAAAAACCCCATAGTTGCGACACATTACATAGCATATGTGCATAGAAAAGTTGTATTTGTCATCCTATCGGTTTTATATCTGATAGAGATTTGTAAAGGAGACTTCAACAAAAGTTTTTTTGTCTTCATACACACAAGTGATTTGGTCACTACAGAAAAAACATATAGAAAATTTAAGAAAAAATTCGGAATTTTTACAAAGATTCGGATTCGTCGGCCTTGAAATCAGAAAAAGTATTCGGACGAAACAAAGTTAGCCACCCTATCCTAAAGAGCATTCTATTACAAAAATTTTAAA
>NW_023477713.1:0-2740 GCF_013731165.1 Rhagoletis pomonella | reverse complement strand
AGCCCAAAGTAGCACTTGTTGGCAAGAGTGATTCTCCGTTGGATTTCAAGGCTGACATTATTATTGGTGTTAATGCTGGTTCCCAAATAAACGAAGTCGTCTACTTTTTCAAACTTGTAACTGGCAACAGTGACGTGGGTGCCATGACGCGTATGCTCTGACTGTTTGTGTGATGACAGGAGATACTTCGTTTTGTCTCGTTCACCACCAGACCCATTCGCTTTGCTTCCCTATCCAATCCCGAGAAGGCAGAACAGACGTAGCCCTTGTTTTTACCGATAATATCGATGTCGTCGGCATACGCCAGCAATTGTACGCTTTTGTAAAGTATTGTGCCTGAGCGGTTCAGTTCTGCGGCTCTTATTATCTACTCCAACATCAGATTAAAGAAATGACACGAAAGAGAGTCCCCTTGTCTGAAACCTCGTTTGGTATCAAACGGTTCGGAGAGGTCCTTCCCTATTCTGACAGAGCTGGTGGTATTTCTCAACGTCATTTTACACAGCCGTATTAGTTTCGCGGGGATACCAAATTCAGACATCGCGGCATAAAGGCAACTTCTCTTCGTGCTGTCGAAAGCGGCTTTGAAATCGACAAAAAGATGGTGCGTGTCGATCCTATTCTTGCGGGTCTTTTCCAAGATTTGGCGTGTTGTGAATACCTGATCTATGGTGGATTTATCAGGCCTAAAGCCACACTGATAGGGTCCAATCAGCTCGTTGACGGCGGCTTCAGTCTTCCGCACAGTACACTCGATTAGACCTTATAACCTATGCTTAGAAGGCTGATTCCGCGGTAGTTGGCGCGTATAGCGGGGTCGCCTTTCTTGTGGATTGGGCAGAGCACACTTAAATTCCAGTCGTCGGGAATGCGTTCATCTGACCATGTTCTGCATACGAGCTGATGCATGCACCTCATCAGCTCCTGGCCGCCGTACTTGAATAGCTCTGCTGGCAGGCCGTCAGTCCAGGTAATGGCCTTACCTCTTTAGTGACCAAATCAGATCGAATGATGGAATGTGATGTGCCCGTATCCACAGTTAGTACTCGCTCATGTCCGACCACATATCCACCAACCGTAACGTTGCTCGCTTTTCTGCCAATTTGCGAGACGGGGATTATGGGGCATTCAATTGTGGGAGCCAGCGCGCGCCCTTTGCTGCTGGCTCGTTTTAGTTTAACGACTGATTGGAGTTGGATTCGTCTCCTTCAGCCCTGCGTTTACGTCCTGCTGAATTGTTGAGCCCACTGGAACTTGCGCTGCAATCGCGGCCGAAGTGGACTGGCTTTCCACATTTAAAACTTTTGCCAGAGCCATGCTTTTTCTCGCCCAGCAGTTGGATAATCTTCTTCAGCATTTCATTTGTCTCGTCCGGTGTTTCCACTTCCACGCGATGTGCTTTGTAGGCTGGTCTACTTAGGAGCACCGCCGTTTCACGTGTCTGCGCATACGAGACGGTGTTGGCTTTCGATTCGCGTACCTCTCTCGCTTAGTATACACGTCCCGCATTCCGTTGATGAACCTCTGGATCTTTACCCTTTCAAGGTGTTCACCAGATGCGACTCCAATAGCTAAGTGAGCCAACCTCTCGATCTCTGAAGCGAATTCCTGTAGTCTCGTTGGACCTTTGGCAGCGATCCTCCAGCTCCATCTGGTAGATCTGTCGCCTGTGCTCGGTACCATAGCGTCTTTCCACGGCCCCCATGAATGCATCGTAATTATTTCTTTCACAGTCAGGAATAGCAAGATTTCCGCTGCAGGTCCTTTTAATGCCACGAACAGAGCAGCGGATTTATCCTCCAGGCTTCAGCGATTTGCTGTAACTGTCTTCTCGAACTGGAGCTTAAAGACTTGGAAAGAAATCGTGCCGTCAAAGGATGGAGCACTTGTCGAAGTAGCTGGACGATTCATCTGCAAATCTCGGAGGCGACCTTCTAACTCCTTTACCTTAGCCTCGACTTTATCCAGTCTATCCTTGATTTGTTCGTTATCTCTAGACAAATTCTCCTGCAGTTGTGTAATCTTTGCATCCTGCACTTCCAGCAACTGTGACACGTGTGTCTTCTGTGCCTGTAGCTGCGATGAAATATCTGACAACTGTGTTTGCATCTGAGATGACAGCTGTGATGACATCTGTGACATGGCAGCCAATAACGTGTTCATGTCAATAGCTGGAGAATTTTGCTGTTCCTCAACATTCCCGGATGTCTGCTGCACATCCTTTGACGAACAAGCAGCCTCATCCTTCTGTTCGTCTTTTGCGGATGCATCTTCGGGTTTACCCTGGAAGTCGTATTTGTCCACGTCGATGCCTTCTGCTTCCATAGCCTCTCGCAGCTGTTATAGTAACTCCACTTTTCTTCCGGAGGTTGCTAAATTTCGCTTCTCGAACTCCTGTTTGAGTTCCTCGATCTTTAGGTCTTGAATTTTTGCCATTTTCAAAATTTTATCCTTCGGGGTTTATTTAGCAATCCCACTGATGACACCAATTGTTACGATTATCCTTGAAACCCCTTCCGGATTTCTCAAATTCTCCGGTTCGTACCTCTGGATTGTTAAATAAATGCTAACGATGACCAAATTGAAGTACAATTAACTTTATTGTACAATAAACAATTTACAATATTCGCTAATACAGTAAAAACACTTTACAATAATTGTTAACGCAATAACCACGCTTTACTAAACTTGTTTACACAAAACTTATAGCTTGCTTATTCGCAACTCACTTCTCTGCTCA
>NW_023477712.1:0-2741 GCF_013731165.1 Rhagoletis pomonella | reverse complement strand
ATACCAGAGCTTCTTAAAGTGGGTTCCGTAGAAAAGTCACCGGGGTTTCGCGAAATTAATTTTGGTATGAATAAGCACGGCGGTCGGTTTGAGTTGCACACAGAAAGAAAAGTTCTATAAACAGCTTCACCGAGACGAGCTGGCGCTTTACAACTTGTTTGTTTTCTATCCGGTATGTGTTGTTGGCCGCTGTAGCCAAAGGGTTATATGAAACCTTCTACAAGGAACGCGATGAATTGCCAAATGAAATGTGAATTGTGATAACTGGGCACTTGGTAAATCACCTGAAATATTAGTCAGATTATTTTTCGGATGGTAGGAGTAATATCGGTTTGGTACAAAATCCATTTACGAATAGATCATAGATCTTCAGAGTACTTCGACATTGAAACACACATTTCAATCTGCGTTTCTAAAAGAGTTTCGGGTTTATGTTAATACCGGAGACAGATATCTGGTATTTCTTCGAAGCATTTCCAAAATACCATATGCCTGTCACCAAATATTATAATGTTCTTCAAAAGACTACGTGAGCAACCTTGTACTTTTAGTAGAAAGAATACCACTTTCCGAAGGTTATAATTTTGTGGTATTCTCATTGTGAATGGGCATTTCGCGCTGAACATGCCCAAAAATGACAGATGTCAGCCGCTCATTTATCAAAAAATCACTGAAATTTCCGAGCGATTCAAGTCAAAAGTTTATACCGCAAGTTTTAATTAATTAATTAATTAATTAATCCCAACGGCTTTTTACCCTCCATTCCCGCCCAACCGACACGAGGGGCGCAGTCCGAATGACGTACGGAAACTTTTTTTTTTTTTTTTTTTTTAGTTTTTTCGTGCCGAGTAGTGGAAACAGGAGTTTGTTAAGTGTCGAGATCTAAAACTATTCAGCTACAGAATCAAATTCATCAGCTGATTGGATATGCCAAAGATAGTATTTCAATTATTGAGAGTGGAAATAATAGTTTTCTTTATAGTAAAAATCGAGTCCGATACGTCAAACGTGCTGGAATGACAGTTAAAATCTTGACATAAACCACGGAATGATTCGTTTAGTTCAAAATTAGTTTTGCATGGCTTTAAAAATAGAGGTCGAAAGTGTCTTGACACTCGAGAAGGAACATTAAAATTTACCTCAGCCAGGAGGGCCGGGCTATTAATCAAGCCTGTCATTAATTTTACGATAAATATTACACCCAGCATTTCTCTACGACTTGCGAGTGTAGGCAAATTTATGAGCTTTAGACGACTTGTGTACGGGGGGAGATTGTAATCTGAATCCCAGTTAAAATTACGCAATGCAAAAAGCAAGAATTGTTTTTGAATTGATTCAATCCTTTCTGAATGAACTTGGTAGCGGGGATTCCAAACAATAGATCCGTATTCTAGTATAGGTCTAACTAAACTGGTAAAAAGAGCTTTTGTAACATAAGGATCTTTGAACTCTTTTGACCATCGCCTTACAAATGCAAAAACGCCTTTGGCTTTATTGACTGTAACATTAATATGATGGTTGAAATTGAGTTTGGAATCCATTGTGATCCAAGATCGACAAAATTGGATACCTGCTCCAGATTATAATTTGATATTGAATAAACAGCTGGTTGAACAGCCCTCCGAGAGAAACACATAACTTTACATTTTTGAAGGTTTAGTGGCATATAGTTTGTATTACACCAACTAACCACGTTGTTCAGATCCGCTTGTAACAAAGACCTTTCTTCGATAGAGGACAATGTTTTAAAAAGTTTCACATCATCGGCATACATTAAAATTTTTGAATGTTTTATTATAGAAGAAATATCATTAATGAATATCAGGAACAGAATCGGACCAAGGTGGCTTCCCTGAGGAACTCCTGAAGAAACTTTAATGATGTTGGAAGAACAATTATTAACAATAACTCTTTGTGTTCTATCAGAGAGGTAAGATGAGATCCATTGAAGGAGACTGGGCTGAAAGCCGATTAGGTCGAGTTTACGGATGAGTAACGAGTGACATACTTTGTCAAAAGCTTTACTGAAATCGGTGTAAATTACGTCGGTATGAGCATTTGCTCTAAAACCGTTTGAGACATGAGTTGTAAACTCCAATAAATTAGTAATAGTAGATTTTCCTTTAGAAAACCCGTGTTGAGATTGTGTAATTGAAGAAGATATAGAATATGTCAGCTGGTTAACAATAATTGCTTCGAATAATTTGGGGATAGCGGAGAGTTTCGCTATGCCTCGATAGTTTTCTATGGACGACCTGCTGCCGTTTTTGTGAAGTGGTATTATGAAAGACTCCTTCCAGGCTGACGGAAAAACGCCATGTTTAAGTGACAAATTGAATAGAGTTGTTAAAGGCTCGCAGATGTTCTCAGCGCAGTTTTTAAGAAAACAGGTCGGAATATGATCAGGTCCAGGCCTAAATGACGCTTTTAAGGTTTTTAAAGAGTGTAAAACTTCATCGGAAGATATTACTGGAATATAAGCAGAGTTGATTGGACAAAGCTCGTACGGATAGTCTCCACTTATAGGGAAGTCTACAGAATAATTGGACCTAAAGAATCGAGCAAACATGTTGGCAATGAGTTGGCTGTCGCTAGATACAGTGTTGCGATAATGCATAGCGGACGGAAAACCATGTGCCTTACGCTTTGAAATTACGAAACCATAAAATGATTTAGGATTGTTAATTAAATTCCTCTTAATTTTACATAAATATGAATTATAACATTTCTTATTTAATGCA
>NW_023477711.1:0-2741 GCF_013731165.1 Rhagoletis pomonella | reverse complement strand
GACTTTTTTTTACCACATCGGTTTTATTTAATTTTTTCTTTTAATAACATATTTTAAAAACCGTAACCACGTCACTTACGATTGAAAAAATTTTATATTTACTACTTCATGTCGTTGGCATTTACATTTCATTTATAAGTTTAAGTTATTTATAAACATTCGCTCTCAAAACTTATTAAAGGTTTATTTGAAAAAACTTTTAATAAGCTTAATATTAAAAATGCTTATTTAACGCTTATTATAGCAAACTTAATTTAAGTTATTTTTAAAAACGTTTACTGAAATGCTTGTTGGGACGCGACACAACTAGCAAGTTTTCGGTTATATTTTGAAACTTTTTACATAAATACATATATACATATTTATCGACTACGCTCTCAGTCAGCTGATATGATTGCCATATGGGCATTTTCACAAAAAGGTCAACCAAGAGTGCAAAACTCAAACTGTTCCTGAAAACTTTTTGTTGATGAATAATAAATCTCAAATGTGTATATTTTATAAATATATAAGAATTTTTATTTTCTTTTAATTTTGAGCCGAAATATACAACGAATATACAAAATTTACAAAAATCTAACTCTTTTGAACAAATACACCAACTTTTTTCCTTGTTATATTCCCTTATTCAAAGTAATACTATGATGTTTTTATAATTTAAAAATCTTCTACTGATAGTAACATAATGTTTAACAAGCAGACAGACTTAGTGGAGATCGAATAACGGTGATTTTTTTTTTGATTACTTCTGCTTATATTCGTATGTCGCGTCCGCTACCGAAAAACAGCATTTATTGTTCTCATTAGTGCACAATGTGTTGAAGTGTAAATTGCTTTCAGACTTTAAGCAAATAAATTATTTCACTTAAGAAAAGTAGCCATTGACTCTCGGCAAACTCGATTAATAAAATTTATTGGTGTTTGAAATTCGTCGCGTCCGTTACCGCAAACCTTAAATATTAAATAAAGTCGTAGAAATTGCACAAGAGTAAAATTTTATAGATGGCAAAAACGGAAAAAGAAACAAGAAAAGCAATAACAATGAAATATAGAGAGAAAATGAAAGAAAACGTCGAGAAATGGCAGGAATACAAGAAGAAAGAAGCTAAACGAAAGCAAGAGTACCGAAAAAGATTATCGCAAAAAATGAAAAGTGATAGCAATTTATTAGAAAAGAAGAAAGAAAACGACCGTGTTAGGCAACAAGTTTTGCGAAAAAAAGAGCTTATATTGATAATTGCGAAATTTACAGCTGTAAGCCAACGATGGGAAAAGCAATGAAACAAGTTGAGCGTGCGTTACCTGAAAACCTGAATAGAAAAATAGCTGTCCTCAAATCTTTATGCAATAAATATCTTACGCCAACAGAAACGATGGATGAAATACTACCAAGTCATCAAAAAGTCAAAAAGAAAAATTAATTGAAAAATTCTTTTTGCAAGATGATATTAGCGTTCAAGCTCCTGGGAGAAAGGATACAATGCTAATCAATGGGAAATTAGTCTCAAAACGTTTTATGCTTATGACCTTAACAGAAGCATATCAACTTTTCAAAGCCGAATATACCGAGGAAAAAGTCTGCAAAACTATTTTTATTCGTTCTAAGCCAACTTACATTCAGTAAATCAATAATTTACGACACAATATGTGTATCTGTAAGTACCATGCAAATTTTATTTTTTTACTAGAAGGCTGTGCAAAGATTATACCGCAGATTCCTGCCAAAGCTGATTTATTTCTTACATCAGTTTGCTGCGACGTTATGAATGAAAAGTGCATGACTAATACTTGTGACAGCTGTGTACGCGATATTAAAGACGAACTAGTTCCAATACAGTTTATTAATGAATTTAATACGCAAATCAAATGGAAACAGTGGAGAAAAGTAGAGGATCGCATAACTTTAAACTACACCATTGGTCCATTAAGGGACTTAATTCATGATGTAGAGATTCAGCTACCAGCTTTTAAAATTCATTGTTTTGTTAAACGTCACCAACAAAACTACTTTGAAACTAAAAAGAAAAATTTAGCAGCTAATGAAATTGTTATTCAAGTTGATTTTGCTGAAAATTATCGCTTGACATGCCAAAACGAAATTCAAGATGCCCACTTTAGTTATAGCCAAGTAACAGTGTTTACGTGCGTAGCTTGGGTTCTTGGTGAAACCAAGTCCTATGCTGTTATCAGTGATAGATTGACTCACAGTAAATTCGACGTTTACTGCTTTATTTCCAATATTATCAATATCTTACAAAACCAGTACAAAGGAGTTACCAGCATTTATATTTTCTCTGATGGAAGCAGTTCCCAATTCAAAAATAAATTTATTCTTTCTAGTATTCCAAGACTTGCAGCTGAATTTCATTGCGGAATCTTAGAGTGGAATTTTTTCGCCACTTCACATGGCAAAGGTGCTGTAGACGGAGTAGGTGCCGTAGTTAAACGAAAAGTCTGGCAAATCGTTAAAGCAAGAAATATCATTCTCGGTGATGCCTTATGCTTCTATGAATGTGCTAAGAACAATATTGATGGAATTAACATTTTGTATATCTCTGGAACACAAATTGATAGTTTTTCTAATCAACTGTCAGAGTTATGGCAAAATGTTCCAAATATCAAAGGAGTTAAAAGTATCCATTGGTTTTCATATTTCGACAGTAAATTTATTGAAGTTGCTCGGACCGCCTATTCATCAAAGAAAATAATTAAAATAGACCATACTAAAAACTAACAACTTT
>NW_023477710.1:0-2741 GCF_013731165.1 Rhagoletis pomonella | reverse complement strand
AAAAAAAAAACGAAGACATGCAAGTTAACTTAACGCTAACTAATGGATCACCCTTTGCTCACGTTGCCAGACCCGTGACATCATTACTCCACTTGGGGTTTACCGCAGAACTTTCGCTGACGCAGCACACGCGCAACAGCGCGATCACGTTGGGCAAACACAACCAGCGAAAGCGTGAGAATTGCAAGGTAGGCAATATCGGCCTACACGCGCAACCGATCGATTGCGAAATACAAAAGCATGGGAACTGCAACATAAGCATAATTGGGTAGGCTAAGAAGTTAGTTGGTAGGAATATTGAATTGTTAGAGTCAGTCTATTTTTGGGTGGTGCATTGAGCACACGATAGGTTTACTTTTATAACATAAATTTAGTGGTGCATTAAGCACACAATAAGTCTACTTTTGTAACATAATTTAGTGGTGCATAAGCACAAAATAAAAATACCTTTATAACGTTGTGAAATCGTTGTTTGAATTTGATCTTCGGTGAACGGTTGGTTCACCGCAACTTTAATTTTTTAAATAATCTCGCCCACTGATGCTTAACTGGCGCCCGAGTGGGTTGCAAACATCTGTTCTTGTGGAAAAAACTTTACGGAAAAAACTAGTTCATAAGAGAAGAGACAAAATTCAAACAGAATTCCTGTGAAAAATTGGAAATAAAAGCGGAAATAAAAATAGTGAAAAAACTTTAAGGAGAAAAGTTTGTAATTAATTGTGTTCATAAGAAAAACCATACAGAACTCCTTTGAAAAATTGGAAAAAGAAGCGAAGAAATAAGATAAGGACAGTGTTTAATTGTGTTCATAAAAAAATAAAATATACAAAAATCATACAGAATTCCGGTGAAAAATTGGTGATAGAAGTGCAAATAGTAAACGAGATAGATATCAACAAAAATAGAAAGCGAATCATCAAATAACTGAGTATTATAATAACGGATAAAACAAAAAAGGACATCATTGATCGAATTCCAATGAAATATTGGTTTTTGTAAGTAAAACATCATAACCCTTATTTTATATTCTTTCATTCCAGCATAAACGTGAATACGGACGAGATGAAGAAGTCCTTAACGGAGATGAGTGGCGCCGTAAATGCCATTCTCTCGCAGCTTAGAAGATTCGAAGAGCGCTTAAAAAGGGTGGAAACCAGGAATAGTGAAGAATCTCTACAAGGACTGAGTGAAAACTTGGAAAGGTTAGGTGGAGGAGGTGCGCAGACAATCTGCAGACACCGACCTACAGCCTGCAGAAGAACCTAGGGACATGGAGACATTAGATCAGCATTTAACCCAAATGACACAAGGACGCCAAAAGTTGTCCGAATTTTACGCTCGTGTCAATAAGCAGCTGTCGCTTATGATTAATACGATAAATAGCGAGAAATACGTGCATGGTGAAACGGTGAAAGCATTGGCAGAGGCACATCGGCGTAGAGCTTTAGATGTATTCATCAGGGGATTAAATAGAGACCTGCAAACTCTACTCCTTATGCAAAAGCCAAAGTCTCTGCCAGAAGCATATTCATCATGTCTCACGTTTATCAATGTGGATCGCAGAAATGCCATTTACCGCACACCACAAGCACTGAATAGAAACAGCAGCAGAATGTTCGGCGACATATACCAATCTTCGGCACCGCGATATTTTTCGCGGGGCAATAGGGACTACACTAACAAAGCTCAAAGCTATCCAGCTCAGAACCGATCGGGATCTAACTATCCAACCCAGCAAAATAATAACTATACCGGTAGAACCCAAACCCAGGTAGGGCCAAATTTTTCATACTCTGGATCAGGGCAATCCCGGAAATAATCAATCTACCCAAAGCTGGTGCAGCAACAATCCTTCCTCAACAACAACAAGAAATAATGTCGATACATCTTCCCAAACCAGACAAACAAACAATTCGAGACTTCCAAGGTATGATAGCATAAAAAGAAATTCAGGTTCCACGGGATTCTCGGGTTATGCAAATAAAACCCCAAGCAAACAACAAAAGCTCTTTCATCTAGTGCCAGTAGAGGACGAAGAAGGGGAAGATACCTATGGCAAGCAACAAACCGTGGGCGATCAAGTAAATTTTACGATGGGGGCCTCGTGTCCGGCGTACCATATTTAGAGTATGCTACGCGGGACCAGGGTACCTTAGAATTTTTAGTAGATACGGGAGCGAATAAAAACTACATTAGCGACCGCGTAGCACAATGAACTATGCCAGTAGAGAACCCTTTCCACGTAATCTCCGCTGGACTGAATATAAAGATAGACAGAAAAGTTTGTGGACATTTTTTAAAGTTTGTAGGCAAGGACCTACCCACTACCTTTTTTGTTCTCCCAGGAATCGAATCTTTTGACGGAATAATAGGCGACGATACACTCACGGAAGTTAAGGCCGTACTAGACAGGGAATTAAACCACCTTATTTTAAAACCAGATATACTGCTGCCCCTCAAGCGGAAGAGAGCGCAGCACGTCAATAGCATCGAGGCGAATATTTCCATCGACCCCAATATTGCCAATTCTATAAGAAAATAGCTTAACAAAATACTCAATAGATACGAAAATTTGTTTGGTCCAGTTGATCGCAGCATGGAAATCGAAACTAATGTCCAGGCGGAAATAAGAACAGAAACAGAAAACCCCATTTATACTAAGAGCTACCCCTACCCTGTTAACATACGTGGAGAAGTTGAAAGGCAAATCCAGGACCTTCTATCGGAAGGCATAATTCGTC
>NW_023477709.1:0-2741 GCF_013731165.1 Rhagoletis pomonella | reverse complement strand
AGCAACGAGAAGCTGCCGAAATAGCCGATGTGCGAGGTATGTAGCAATTTAAAAACAATCTTCATTTATTTAAAGATATTAAAAGTGTGTGGCTTTTTGGTTCGTTTTAATAAATTGTGCAAAAATTTAAGCAGCTATTAACTTTGTTGTCATTCTAATCCAGTTCATCCCTAAAACATATTTGTAACAATATTGTAAATTTGTGAGTCCTCGACAAGTAGATAATGTTGAAAATTTAGCAGTAGCTTGTTAAATGCAAACGTTTTTTTGGATAAAATTTGAAACTTTTCGAAAAGAGGGCAGTTTTCTTTATTTACTCTTTCTTTGTCGCTTTTTTATTGCCCCTTTCTCTTTTCGTGTTCGATTCCAAATTAAGGCAAATAGTGAAAACATTTTGTGTTCGTTTCTTAAAATGTCACACTCTTGTAAGTCAAAGAAGGCACCTATTCTGCCCTATGAAGCTTTGTCAGGGGATATGGTTGCCCTGAAAAACAGATGGTTGCTTAAAACGATAATATCGCACATCGTCTTCAAAAGAATCACAACTCAAAATAATACGTTCGTCAGAAAATACGAGGGCGACTTTACCTTAGGTTTTCCTTTTAACAAATTATAGCAAACATTTGCTCCAGATTTTGCTGAAAGGTAAATAAAAACTGTGTGTACATTTTTAGCTCATAATTTCAAAAATGCCAAATTTTAAATGAAAAAAATATTTATAAAAACAAAAAAAAATATAGTACTAAAAATTCAATCACTAAAAAATTAAAAAAAAATAAACAATAAAAAAATAAACTAACTTATAAAAATTAAATGAAATAAAAAAATGTTTTTTAAAGCAGTACAAATTAAGAATTAAAAGAAAATCAAATTGAAAGAGAAATAAATTTCAATTAAATTTAATTAATACATAAGTTTATAAAAATTAAATGAAATTAAAACAGAAATGATATTAAAAAAAAAGTAAAAATTACAAAAAAACGAAAGAAGTAAATGAAAATACAATTTTTTTTTTAAACAATAAATCTAAAAATTACAAAAAAATAAATTTTTAAAAAAAGAAAATAAAACAAAAGAAATGCCCAAAAATAAAATGAAATTAAAAAATATTTGTTTTTAAAACCATAAAATTTATAAATTAAATAGAAAAAAACGAAAAAAATTTAACTAAAAAAATATATCAAATGAGTGTCTAAAAATTAAATGGAAAAAAAAGTATATGCAGTAGTGGAAAAATAAATGGGGACAACACATTTCAAAAAAATTTTTCTATTTTTCTTTTGTTTATTTAATATTTTTTGTTTTTTTTTCACAAAAGTATAGCTCATTATCTAACAAAAGCCATATAAATTCCACATTTCAAACTTTGTGCGAAAATTATAAAAACTGCAAAATTGCATCTCCATTTTCAACTTTTTAATCAGATTTTTTAGAATAAAATAAATCTCTAAAAATAAAATTTAATCAAGAAATACTTCTTTTCCAAACAATAAAATCTAAAAATAAATTGAAAAAGATTTAACTGAAAAAATATATCAAATAAGTCTCTAAAAATTTCATGGAAAAAGCACATACAGTGGTGTGACAAGATATTTCAACCAATTTTTCCTAGTTTTCTTTTGTTTATGTAATATTTATTATTTATGCAAATATTAAAAAGTTCTGCGAAATTGCATCTACATTCTCAATTTTTTAATCAGATTTTTTAGAATTTTGTATGCAGTTTTATAGCCCATTAAATTTTAGTAGAATAAAGTGCAATTTTGAAGTTCCTAAAAAATCGCGTTGATTTTTAATAATTTTTATTCTGAATGTATTACGCACTTTTTTCCAAACAAAAAAAAATTTCGAACATACCTTGTATGGAGGAAAATGCACAAAAAAATTTCCAAAAATCAGCGCGATCTTTTAGCAACTTAAAACTTACACTTCATTCTACTAAAATTTAATGGGCTACATACTAAACAAATTCTACAAAACCTGATTAAAAAGTTGAAAATTTAGATGCAGTTTTACAGAATTTTTATAATTTTTTCACAAAGTTTGAAACATGAATTTATATGGTTAGATAATGAGCTACAGTTTTATAAAAAAATTACAAATATTAAATAAACGAAAGAAAAATAGGCAAAATTTGCAAAAATGTCGTGTCCCTATTTATTTTTCCACCACTGTATAAGTATTTATTTTTACAATACATTTAAAAAATTAAAGGGAAAAATAAATAAAAAAAAAATTATTAAAAAAAAAATCAAATTAAAAAAGATAAAAATCCTTACCCGAGACTTCCAACCTCGGATCTCTCGAATGGCACGCCAGTCGTTAGCACTTAGCCATTGCGACTGTTGGCAGCGCGAGCAAAATAATATTAATCTCCATTTGGAATATGCTTGCTGTGAAAAGAGCTTTTCGCATGAAAGTTGGCAAGAAAGCTTTCTGCGTAAGACTTTCGTTCCAGAATAAACAAAATCTTTCAAACTAACTTCCCTATGGAGTTTCAATTGTCTTACAAAAGACTTGCAACTATCTTAGCCAGAATTGCCCCGTAAGTTTTAGGTGGATTTTTATAGCAGAATCTATCTTTTGTAAAAATTTCATTTAAGTACAACATAGTTATTGGATTAGATTAAAATTATAGATTTGGTATAGAAATTAATAAAGTAGTGTACGAAACGAGTGCTAGTTTAGAAACTATCATCACTATCACCTGCATATCAACAAATACGAGTAATAGAAGTCAT
>NW_023477708.1:0-2741 GCF_013731165.1 Rhagoletis pomonella | reverse complement strand
GTACATGCCTTATATCTTGTTTAAATATATGTACGTACGTAAAACTTCAAGTATTTAAAGCTTTTGCGATTTAACGCTTACAAAAATGCGGAGGCGTTACGCCTTTCGTATTTATTTTTATATTATTTTAAATTTGATCTATTGGAAAATGAAAAAAAATGTATTAGAAATTTAAAAAGGAGACAGAAAAAATTCCTGAAAACTTAATTAATTGAAAATATCAATACATAAATACTCATGTATGCATGAAGTATCTTTTGGTTAGTTGCATTTTTATATCTTATCTATTATTTATTTATTTTTATTGTTAATTGACTAAAATTGATTTTGTTCTAAAGGACGCGTTTTCATGTATCGATTCATTTGTCTATTCTTGAATGTTTTGTTTGCTTTTTAAGTTAGAATTTAAAATTTTTGTTGAAGCATATAAAGAATGAAATATTTATACAGGCAGCAACAAACAAACTATTTGCATAGCAATTTAACAATCCAACTATAGAATGTTTATATATGTATGAACGTATCATGTGTAGCTAGAAGAAATGAAAGCTGGAAGTTTCCATAGCGCATTTGCGAAATTATGAGTTTTATTAACACCAATTGATCGCTATAATATTAGGCTATTTGCCTTTGCATATTTAGGCGAGTGATATATTCGTTTTAAGAGTTTTTTTTTATAAATTCATTATTGAGCTTTATTACTTTATTCCATAGCTGAATTTTAATAGATCACCGGTATAAAATATTCATTGACCGCCGCGCTGTTGACAAAAGTAGCAGTAAATTTTTTATTTTATTGACGAATTTTTCTTTTCAATCTTATTGCTACTAAAATTGACAAAAGTACACCTCATGAACAAAGAAAAGGACGGGATACCCGTTAAAACAGTGAGCCCATCGCTAAGGATGTCTCGGAAACTTCATGCACACCACTTCATGCCCCCATCCATAATCTTAAATATCTCGAAAATTTTAGTGAGCTGTCAAATGTTTTGTAAAGAGTATTTTCTAGTATTTGAGTTTTTCTGGTTCAAGGGAAACGCCCAATTAAGTTTTTGGACGAAAAATGTACTACTAAAGTTTATTAGTAAGCATTACGGGGACTCTGTAGTTGACAATAATTAGCTATTACTAACTGGCAACTCTAATTTAAATGCGACCGTGCATATAAGCATTCTGTACCTATCGGAATCCTATCGGAATCGGAAATTGCTCCAGAAAAAAAAAACAAAAATTTACAAACTACTTTGGAGATATCATAAGCAGAGTTGTAAGAGATCCAAATTATGGTAAAGTTAGAACTCCAAAATATTAGGCGTTTGTTGCCTTTGGTCCTGCCGGCGCTCTATTCATCTACATATGTAGTTCATATTTACATACATACATATGTAGTTACATACTCGTATGTAGACGTGAACATCGAAAGCCACATCGTCAGAGAAACTTAGTGAGAAATTCAAACTTCAGAAAGTCACGTTGGGTATTATGCATTTAGACTCAAAAGTTCCTGCACATAAGATTAGCGAATTTTTACACTTGTGACAGGTAGTTTTGAATGGCGAAGAGCTTTGAAAGCGAAGGCACAGTGTAGTAGAAATTACCTCATGTATGTATGTAGGTGTCTGGAGCTGATGAATTGGAAAGAATATCCTTTTGCGAAAGGATGCGGTAGGTAGCCATACTAATGATCACCTTTAAATAGGTTGGCACAATATTTCGTTTTGTTCAACCTCCAGGATTATCTGGCCTCCCTGTAGCAGGAAACCGCCATTGTTGCTCTTTAGTTTAAAAGGAAACGAAATATCTTTGATTTTACTTTGTCACCCGGCATTAGGCAGAAATAAGAGTTCTTACCGTCAGCTTTGCGGTTTGTAATAATTAACCACATATAATGGGGATGAACTCTTATCCAACTACGCCAACCTAAGCTAGCCTAAGAAAGTTTGAAATTACGATTTTCCAAAGCAGTAAAAACTTGAGTAAATATACACATAACATCGCATTGAAAGGTTTCCAAACTGAAGAAAGAAGAAATTCCCAATATTGGTAAAAGATAACCAAGCGCTGACAAATTTCACATGAATATTTACTTATGTGTAAGTTGCTTTCCATGTGTAGCGGGCCACCAGTTGGTGAACACAGGCCTTTACTCCATAAGAGCTAGAAGGCTATATTCAGCATTCTTGAAAAAATGTGCACTTCTTAAGTAAGTATACCGCTCATTTGTATATGTATTGAGATGTTGTTGTTTTTTTCGATAATACTGAACAAATTTTATTTATTTAAAAATGTTGTAATTTTCGGAAACTTAATTAGAGTGTCACTAAGTAACTAGCGGCGCATTTGCAGAATATAACAAGAATTTTTTGAAAAGCTTATAGAATTATCTAGGTTTTATAAAACTTCTTGTTTTACTGGCACACACTTGCGCCAAGTGTTGGCTGCTCTTTAAAATGCAAAGCGATCTTCTTGAAACATTCTCAAAAAATTTCATACTTTTTACGATTTTACTAATAGATACTGAGAAATCAGCGTAGAAATGTATTATTTAGTTCAAATAAAATTTAATACAGCCGAAATGATAGCAAAGTTAATAAACATTTTCATAGGTATTACCAATGCATTCAGTTATGTGTATGTGTAACTTGCAGGCAATTTGAAGATAATCTTCAGTTTTTTTCTAAACAGTCAGTTGTATTGCAAGGGTTTTGGGTTTAATAGTACCACTCTTAATATTAATT
>NW_023477707.1:0-2742 GCF_013731165.1 Rhagoletis pomonella | reverse complement strand
ACTAAATGTACTTTAAAATAGATAAGTTAAGAGCCCTTATATTATATTTTTTGTATAAAATATTTTAGAGTTGTAATATTTACGTGTGTTAATTATAATGCAATCTTTTTCATGTTTTATTTATGTTATATTAATACTATATTATTAGTTATAGCATTTACAAACTTATACTACATACACCCTAGTTTTCACAACAAATGTATTCGGGATTTGTTACAAATGCCTTTGTATTCTGTATTTGAGATATTTATAGTTTTTGGCAGTTAATGCAGTTAATTCTTCGTTGCATTCTTCTTATTTGGCGCTGTAACCGCCTAAGCGATTTTGGCCGAGTTCAACAAAGCACGCCAGTCGTTTCTCTTCTGTGCCAACTGACGCCAATTGGAAATGACAAGTGAAGTCAAGTCCTTCTCCACCTTTCCATCGCAGTGGGGGCCTCCCTCTTCCTCTGCTACCACCAGCGGCTTCCGAGTTTAATACTTTCAGAGCTGGAGCGTCGGTGTCCATTCGAACGACATCCACAAGCCAGCGGAGCCGCTCTATTTCAATTTGCTGCACTATGTCCATGTCGTTGTAAAACTACTAGAGGTCATCGTTCCATCGTCTGCGGTACCCTTTCGCAAAATAATTCTATCGAATATTCCAAGAGCCGCCTCATTGGATGTTGTTATTGTCCATGCTTCTGAACGGGCATGATGAGTGACTTATAGAGTGTGGTTTTCGTACGTCGAGAGAGGACTTTACTCCTGAATTGCCTACTCAGACCAAAGTAGCACTTGTTGTCAAGAGTGATTCTGCGTTGAATTTCCATGCTGACATTATTATCGGTGTTAATGCTGGTTCCCAAGTATACGAAATTCTCTACTTTCTCGAAATTATAACTGTCAACAGTGACGTGTGTGCCAAGGCGCGTATGTGCTGACTGTTTGTTTGATGCCAGGAGATACTTCCGTCTTGTCCTCGTTTACCACCAGACCCATTCGCTTTGCCTCCTTATCCAACTTGGAAAAGACAGAACAGACTTTACGGTTTTTGTTACCGATGATGTCGATGTCATCGGCATAAGCCAGCAATTGCACGCTCTTGTAGTATATTGTTCCTGAGCGGTTCATTTCTGCAGCTCTTATTATCTTCGTTGCATTTCTGTTAGACATTTTATTGCATTATTTATCAAAAACCATAAATACCTCAAATGCAGAATACAAGGGCATATACAACAAGTCCCGAATACCCCTAATAATGTACAATAAGTATTTACAAACTTAATACTATTATTTAAATAAATTTGCTCTAGTATATAAAACTAGATATTCTATCCTATTAATTACAATAAATGTATTCATTATCCAGTCATTACAATAAATGTAATCAGTATCCGGTGCACATGTTACGTACATATCGTTACCTTAATTCACAAAGGCCCTAACCAACACTTTTTTCCAAATTGCGTTTTTCACAGATTTTGGTAGGATGTATTAAAATACACCTTCAATAAAAATTTCAACGTCTTAGTACCAAAAACAACGGATTTACTTGCTATTTTTTAAAAAGTCCTACCTGTTTTTGATACTATTTTTGTAATGTTTTTTGCTTCTACTAATAAAATTAAATTAATTAATAAATTAAGATGACGAAATGTATATGTAGTATCAGGTTCATTTCATATTTAAAAGAAATGGTTGATACCTGACACCACAGATATGCATTTGCGATACTATATGCACCAGATTTTTAACACCCTTAATGCTTCTAAAAACTTAATGTTACTATTTACAGTTTCTTACGTATACTTATTCTACACTATTACTTAAAGTTTTTTTATTGATATATTTTTTTTGATTATTTCTATTATGACTTAAAGTTATATATTTTCTCATTAAAGTGCGAACGTCCTCCTTCGATTTTTCTGGGAAAATATCTAATAAATTAGTTAATTGTTAGCAACTTGTAGATATTCTTTTTTCTGTTACATATACTACGTTTATACGTCACCTATTTGCAAACAAAAACAATTTGCAAATACCTAAGTCACTGTTTATTCGACGGTGAAAATTTCTTTCCAATATTGATTGATTATAAAAACGCAAAAATATGACCATCGCAAAAGAAAATAATGCTAGAAATGGAACCGTTTTGATTATAAAAAGGCAATAAGATGGCCATCTAAAAATAAAATAAACCTAAGAATGGCAACGTCTTGCGCTTATTTGCAAATAGTACTACTAATCAATACTTATTTGCGTGACTTAGTTATTTGCAAATAATAAATTAACTCCGTTTATGCGGAAAGTTGACCATTTTGCGAATTGTTATTTGCAAATAATACGTGCGTATAAACGTAGTAATAGATACTAACCAAAGAGGAGCTCAGTCACTATAAGTCCAACAAGTGGGAACTTGCCTGCCCTTCCCTCTAAATTAAAATTAGCCACGGTATCATCTTTGAACAAGCCACGCATAACTCCGTCAACTGTTCCTTTGGTGCCCTTTGCTCTTGCTAAAAGCCCAATCTGCATATGGGAGAAAGATTGTTATTTACAAATTAAATATACTTGTTTCAATATCATTGTTACCATTGCGTCAGCGTAAGCTTTATTTTTAAGCTTGGTTTCAACAGCCTGCACTTGCTCCACCGATGACATGGGAATCATAGTAGCTAAGTCGGTTGACTCCTCGCTTTCCATGTCACCGGTGATGCGACTGACAGACTGTTGAACCCTAGCTGTCAAAACTCGGCACTCT
>NW_023477706.1:0-2742 GCF_013731165.1 Rhagoletis pomonella | reverse complement strand
CATTAGTTTAATAGCACGAGTGCAACATCGTACACGTGATAGAAGTAAAACTTCTTAAAAAGAGCACATGTGTGCGCCCCACACTCGGTAGAAATCTTAACAAAAATAAACTACGAGACAATCAGACGAATTGTTGTTTATTGTATCCAAAGTTGGTACCAAGTTGATAAGTTTTTATGATTTCTTATATTTTTAATTTTTAATTTTTTCATTCTTTTTCGCTTTATTTCGTATTCGAAAAATTATGTGTTTCAATGGACACATCGATTTGAATACATAATTCGCCGATGGATTGGACGATACGGGCCAATCACGTGGCCCGCTCGATCGCCAGACCTGAATCCATTAGATGTTTTCTACTGGGACTGTCTTAAGGACAAAATTTATTCAAAACAATTCAAAATGAAGAGCATTTGCGGGAACAAATAAATGGAGCTGCTGCTGAGATAGCCCAATTGAATTTAAGATCTCTAAAGGCGTATTTTCTTAAAAGGTGCCGAGCTTGTATTAGAGTAGAAGGTCGCCAATTTGAGCATATTTGATCAATAAATGAATAAATTTTTCTGCAAACAATTCATGTATGTTTTATTTCACGTGAACCCATCCGTCACAAAAAATATTGATAAATATAGCCCTTGTTATTGACTCTAGTCCGCATCTCAAAGGTGTTTTCGTTGTCGGTCAGAACATGGTATAAGAGTGGCACCTTTCTGAAATCTTTGGCTGCGTTTCTTTATACATTCCGGAAAATCCCATTTCTCGTCCGGAATAAACAGAATGCCTTTGAAATATACGTTAACATATCATCAGGAACGTTCTAAAGAATAAGTAAACAAAAAAGTTTATTCCAAAAGTTCAGAATGAATAAAGAAATGCAGCCTTTATTAAAGGAGCAATTTTTTTATGTAATGTAAATTATAGCTCAGTACATTTTATTTTCATCAGAGATAGTCAAAGTTGGGGAAGAAAATATCAAAAAGTTAAAAATCCCAAAATAGTCCTAATTTTATAATGGTTTCTTAATATATTTTAACTACATTGCATTTGAGTATGGAGAAGCAACTATCTGAAAGTATTTTACATAAAAAATTTACTAAGTATAGCCTTGTTTGTAGATGCAGTTAAAGAAAATACTTGAAAAGGCATGATTTTTTTTAATTCAAAAATATTTAAATATTTCAAAAAGGGTGACACTTTTACCTGAAAAATTTTTGCTTATCAGGGAGCTCACCACCACACCTGCCTTCTCCTCAAGATTGTCAGGTTACTTCTGGGAAACCCTGTATATCAGACGCAATTCATTGCTGTCACGCGGTCAGTATTTATTGACGTGATCCAAGTATCGCGATATTTATTGACGGTGTAGCATGCAGTATTGATGGATCATGATCCATACATCGTAATACCGTCAATAAATATTGAACGTGTAGCACTTTCAAAACGCGATCCATACATTTTGTCAGTACATCTTTTACTCTCATAATGCAAACATCGAAAGCGTATTCGCTCTGAGTTCGGTCTCGGTGCTTAAAACCTTTAAGAACAAATCGAAAGTAGTTTAATTAACATTGGAAATTTTAAAATAATTGTGGAATGCATTATCCGTAAATTATACGTACAAAATAAAAATATTTTCTTACGTCACAATAAGCGTTCAGCACAAAAATTATGCAAATACTGACGCGATAAATATTGAACATGTAGCATTCGTGCGCGATCCATCAATCCATCAATATGGATCGCGATCCAAATATCGGCATAATTTCTGACCGTGTGACAGGGCACAATAATTCGTCTTACAATACAGCGATAGTATCGATAGTTTTAAAACAGCGATAGTATTTTTTGAAAACACAAACCATCGATATCGCGGATATTTTTTCAATCCTATTCATCACCAGATTCACTTAAATGTTTCCTTTTTGCTGTAAAATTGAAGATGTATGAAAACTAAAATATAATTGTTATTTTCGTCAAATATTTAGTACATAATTATGAAACCTCTTCATTTCTGTGCCCTTTACAACCACGGTGCAGCGAACAAAGTTGGCGCCGTCAGCGCTACTTTGGTTTTGCCGATTTTGACAGTTGTGGTAACTTGTGAATAAACCTTTGTTTACAAATCAGCGACAAAGAATTTTAATTATAAGTGAAAACCCAGTTTAAATGGTGTTAATTTGCAATTTGTGGGTGATTTTTGAGTTGAAGACTGCGTAAAACTAATAAAATTAAGTGCCGTGTGTTAAATTTCGACAGCCGTCAAGATGCGAGATGCAAGTGTAGCGCTGCGACGAATCGCTGCGTTTTGTGTACATAGGGCACGGTAAAGCCGTTCTCGAAATGTATCTTTATTATCACAGCGAACAGCAGTGCCCGCGAGTAACGAAAGCAGCCACAGTAGCATGCTTGTTGTTGCTGTTGTTGTTGTTGTAGCGGCTACAACAACCCCGCCCAGATCGGTTGGTATCTCCGTCGTTGTCGTCAAGTTCCACTAACGGCAACCCTAGGAAGCGAGCAGCTTCTGTGGGATCTGTCTACAGGGACAAGGCCGTTAGGGTTGTCGGGTTTTCCGGGCATGCGAAGAGATGGTTCGAGTCATGTGGGGTCTCTCCGCATGCCGGACATTCGTTCGGCACATCCTCATTCAGCCTACTCAAGTAGGAGTTTAACCTGCTGCAGTAGCCGGAGCGAAGTTGTGCGAGTGTAGTGCGTGTCTCCCGAGGCAGATGAAGCTCCGTCTCG
>NW_023477705.1:0-2742 GCF_013731165.1 Rhagoletis pomonella | reverse complement strand
GTTAATTAAAAATAGAAAAAAAAAAGTTTTTATAAAAAAAAATGTTCTTTTTAACAAATGTATTTTTGCGTAGAATTCCTTTCTACGTAAGCGGCCTTCGGCCGCACTTAGGGATTATAACCCTCAGGCAGTAGAATTCTCCTTTCCGTGTTGCCAAAGAAGGGGGGCTGAACACCTTTTGCAGAGAACACCTTTCTGCGTAGGCGGCCTTCGGCCGCACTTAGGGATTATAACCCTCAGGCAGTAGAATTCTCCTTTCTGTGTTGCCAAAGAAGGGGGCTGAACACCTTTTGCAGAGAACACCTTTCTGCGTAGGCGGCCTTCGGCCGCACTTAGGGTTATAACCCTCAGGCAGTAGAATTCTCCTTTCTGTTTTGCGAAGAAAAGGAGGTGAACACCTTTTGCAGAGAACACCTTTGTATATTTTTAATGCTTACTGGGTTATATCCTATCTTCTTTTGTCTCTCATTCTTTTGCATATTTTGGAGTTTGACAGCTGAACTCCGCCATTTAATTTGCATATGCAACCAAAGTCAGACGCGTGATTTTGAAGGTGTTTTTATTTAATGAATTGTGATGAATTGGTTAATATTAAAGTCGTAAAGCAAGTTATAACAAATCAAGTAAAGTGTAAAGTGAAGGGGAATACAAAAATATATTGGTAAAGTGGCTAATTTAAGCAGAATAGGAGTGATAAATGTACGCTAATTTCCGAATTTTACAAAAAAGGGCATGTTTCAAAGCCAATTTGTAAATAAATTAGTAACCAAAATTTACAAAAGTGAGTGTTAAAATGTTGCGTCGACCCTTGACTACAAGTGTGTGAATTTTTTTCTTGGATCGGGCCACCCATTTGGACGGAATAGCCCGAAATAGTTGTGAGCGGTACTAAACCCCACCCAATTAATGTACTATATGAACTTTTTTTTCAAATATTTCTTAAGTTTCTTTCATGAGTGCTGAAAAGCAACCATGCGTGTAAGAAATTGTGTGCTACCTAAAATTTCACCTCTGGAAACTTTATCTCCATAAAGGACTTCACCACAGTTTTTTTACTGGATATACTGAGCTGGCGATACTCAAAACAAGAAATATTAGAGCTGTAGCAAACCGTATGTATTCGTTACTGAGTATCGGGTACAACAGCTGACTCGAAGTACCGAATCGTTACTCACATAATAATCTCGTTACTCGCATGTTCCGTATATGCACCATTAGCGTATATGACAGTTTGCAAATGAACGTTTACTTTTCATCACATGCAAGGCGAATAATATGTATGAGGTATGTTCAACGAGTGCACTAAGAGGTAAGAAAACCCTTCATCGAACGCTTTTTCCTACACTGGGGTACTCTAGTGAACTCAACGAACAAATCAACGCTGGCGGCGGCCATCGTTTTTGGGCTAGGCGGCAAACCGAGAGTTTGGCATTCACTTTCCCGCTCGAGTTCAATTGGTGACATACGTCTGTGAAAAATTATATTTCTGCAAAGTTTTCTATAAAGTTTATCGTCTAAAAACTAGTATTTTGACTATGTTTTTCAGGAGTTGGAACAAGATGCATCGTTTTATGTTATAATCTTAAGTAGGTTGTATTAAATAAAATTATATACCCTTTTAACTAATTTCAAATTTAATTTATAGTAAATACAAATAATGGATAAAAAGAGGAGCCGAATGTGGAACTTTTTCACACCCGTAAACGATGGAAAGGCGAAATGCGATATATGCAAATCGCTTTATTCAGTAAAAGGCGGCTCCACAACAAATTTAAAAAAAAAAACACTTGGTAAAAAAACATCCTTCATCTTACGAAAACATAATATCATCCTTCGTGTCAGACACAACAACAGTAGTTCAAGGGGATCCTCCACCATTAACGTCATCAGATACAACAACAGTAGTTCAGGAAGATCTTGCACCATCAACGTCTTCAGATATTCCAATCTACATCTATACTCTATACTAATTATATAAAGAGAAGTCCCTTTTTTTGTAACAGGTAATCTCGTGAACGGCTGGTCCGATTTTCATGCAATTTTGTATATAAATAGCTTTCGGTAACCACCATGTTTTAGGCTAAAAAAATTTTACTTTTTTCGTGTAGGTGGACCAGGGACCGTTCTATTCGAAAAAATCTTATTATGGTCCGATTTGCTTAAAATTTGGTACGTAAGTAGCTTTTTAGCATATATTAGCATATATGATCCATTTTTTCCGGGAAGTGGTCCAGGGACTGATCTATTCGAAAAAATCGTATTTACGGTCCGATTTGCTTAAAATTCAGTACGCAGGTATCTTTTTAGCATATATGATCCATTTTTTCCGAGAAGTGGACCAGGGACCGATCTATTCGAAAAAATCGCATTTATGGTCCGATTTGTTTAAATTTGGTACGTAAGTAGCTTTTTAGCATATATGATCCATTTTTTCCGAGAAATGGACCAGGGACCGATCTATTCGTGTTTACGGTCCGATTTGCTTAAAATTCGGTACGTAGCATATATGATCCATTTTTTCCGAGAAGTGGACCAGGGACCGATCTATTCGAAACAATCTTATTATGGTCCAATTTGCTTAAAATTTGGTACGTAAGTAGCTTTTTAGGATATATGATCCATTTTTTCCGAGAAGTGGACCAGGGACCGATCTATTCGAAACAATCTTATTATGGTCCGATTTTCTTAAAATTCGGTACGTAGGTAGCTTTTTAGCATATATGATTCATTTTTTCCGAGAAG
>NW_023477704.1:0-2743 GCF_013731165.1 Rhagoletis pomonella | reverse complement strand
AATTTTGAAAGGCATTCGCGTAATAAATACTTATTTAAAATATTTATTAAGCATGTATATATGGAAACAGAAATTTCCCTTAGCACTTTCTCATCAACAATTACTTTTTGGGTGTACGTTATATGTATCTGAATTGACCATTAATACCTCATATTGCATTTAAATACAACAGGTCGCAAATAAATGTGTGTATGTACATGCCTAATATTAATTTTTCAATATTCATAGATGTATGTACATATAGTTATGTATGTATTGTGGTCACCGCCAGCGGCTGATATCAGGCGACGTTTGCCAATCAACTGCAACAATCGGAAGGTTGGCAATATAATTCGAGTAAATAAAAGCAAACAACAAAAACAACTGCAAATGCATAAGCAAATATGTATAAATTGGTTTCTTTTAATGGAAACGCAAAATGTAATTGAAAGCTATTTACTTTAATGACAATACATAGTAGGCATACATACGCACACAGGAAAATAAGACATGAAACCGCGCAAATTTAGATGAGCACATTTATTATTGGAAATGCAAGTACATATGTATACAGTATGTGGAAAAAAATAAGTTTCCAATATCACATAGTTTTATTCCAGAATAGTGCGGTAATACTAAAAATTGTGAATACTCCCTAACCACACTCATTCTGGAAAGCACTGGCATAGACGATTATGAGAGAGAAGTTTTACAGCAGTTGCTCTTTCATAGAAGTAGCGGTACTTTTAGATTTGAGTACTTCTGTTAATAAATGCGGAAAAAGTAAGTTTCCAGCGCAAACAAGTGTTCAAAAATTCTACATAAAAAGAGGTTATCAATAGAATTTGGTTTATTTACGTAACACACTTTGTGCAGCATCAGCCTACATAAATTGGAGGTAATATTTGTTGCATTTATAGTTTTATTTACTTTTTAATATGTTTTCTGATATTGTGGCTAGGTTTTAAATAAAAATGGGGAAATTCAAGCAACTCACAACAGAGGAACGCAAAGCAATAATAAGTCTTCGTAAAGACGGTCATAATTTGCGTTATATTGGAGAAAAGTTTGGAAAATCTCACACAGCAATACGTAAAGTCATTGTCGCCTTTGAGAATGAAAAAAGAGTTTCTGCAAAAAAGAGGCAGGGACGGCCTAAAATTACAACTGAAAGAGTTGATAAGAGAATTCTTGAAATATCAGAAGCCAGTCCATTAAAATCTGTAAACAAAATTCGCTCAGACTTGCTGCAAGAAGGCAAAGACGCCCCATCAGTATACACTATCCGTAATAGGCTTAGAGCAAGTGGTAAGCATGGGCGGGTAGCACGAAAAATCCCTTATGTTAGCCATGCTAATATGAAAAAGAGGATGCATTTTTACGTGGAGCATGTCCTGAAGCCCAAAGAGTTTTGGTATAATGTCTTATGGACAGATGAGTCGATGATACGACTCAAGTATTCACATGGCATGGTTCACGTATGGCGTAAAGCAGGCGACGCTTTGTCCTATAAGTGTACTGTTCCTACCGTTAAGGCAGTAGACAAAGGTTTAATGGTGTGGGGATGTCTCTGTGCTCAAGGTACAGGCGATATAATCGTTTTGGAAGGAAAAGTTAATGCAGATGTCTACATAAAGATCCTAGAGGAGACGGCTATCCCCGAAGGGAAACGACTAATTGGTGACCATTTTGTATTCCAGCAAGACAATGCACCTATTCACACCGCAAAAAAGGTTGTGGAATATCTCTCCAAGGAAAACATTACTATTTTAAAATGGCCACCGCAAAGTCCTGACCTCTCTCCAATAGAGAACGCTTGGGCAATACTTAAAATTCGTATTGCTGAAGCAGCGCCTCAAAACTTACGACAGTTGAGAGAATGCATAATTTCAAATTGGAAAAATATTAATCCAGAGGGATGTCGTAAGCTTGTAGACACCATGCCAGATCGACTTACAAAAATGTCACTGCGAAATGGGGGCCACTGTGGATATTAACTAAGTTGGAAACTTAATTTTTCAAGATTTTTCATAAAAATATTTTAAGTTTCCGGACCCGGCAAAAAAGCTTAAAATTTTTTTTAATTTTTTAGTATTCGTTTTGACAATTTATAATAAACCTTTGAAATAAACAGTATACTTCTTTTTAAAACCAACATATATTAATGCTATTTGTGTTTGAGTTCATATACCCACATTGGAAACTTATTTTTTCCACATACTGTATGTATATGTAATGCATTGCAAAGATGTTATGTCCCAGATTTTTATCAAAAACATAACAGGTGAGTTGTTTTCAATTTTAAGATAAATACACTTTTGTTTGTTAACAAGATAAGTTGATGTATTCGCTAATATTTAAATGGCATTTTACTATGTGTGGATGCTACTCTTTTTACTGTGAATCTTGCATGTAAATAAGATAAACTCAGGGCTACAACCAGTGTAGGACACCCCTGCAAACGCACTAAAGATTAGCAAGTGGTTAACGTAAATCTTTCGAGAATATTTTGCTTTTAGCAGGTTAAAATTTTAATCTGTTAAATTACTAAGGCATGTCAAACCTCTAACAGCTGTGAAATTGCAGTATGGTTAGCCTTTAAGTAGGGCCATATTTTTTCGTACAAAGTACTAGCCTTGACATGGTGTCTCAGACTTCTATGCAGGGACCGACAAATTTGGTATCAAATTAAAGAGGACGGAAAGAGCTTTTAGACAGAAATAACGAACGAAGGTTACAACCTCTATTTATATATATTTTTTTT
>NW_023477703.1:0-2743 GCF_013731165.1 Rhagoletis pomonella | reverse complement strand
GAGAAATTGCGTGAGGTGGAAATATACTCCACGTGCAGTTATTTCAACCATATACGAAGGTCGGCTATTGGGATGTGCGGCCATGCAACATTTGTGCTCACGTTCCAGTTCGAAAAAGGCTTTCTGAAACCAGGGACCGAGTATCCAAACCTGGTATTCGCTATGTAGGGGTCGTTCCTGTAGGGAAATGGTCAGGCCAATGTGAGTTGCCATTTCAAAGACAAGTTTTCTCCTGGTGTTTGTTGTGGACATACCCCATTTCACGCCTCTTGCGTTGAAATTTCCAGCAACAATTATGTACTTTTCCGGTTATATCATGCAACTCATCTTCAAGGCACACGAGCTTTTCCCTAAAGACAAGGACTGTGTCTTTTGGCGACAGGTTATTTGCGTCACTTTCACCCAGACGTAGCAATGTCAGACCCTGCTGCTATCTGTGCGATGTTTGGGGTTAGCAATCAATATCGCTCCCGACCCTGATTGGTCAACATGGGAGGTCTCTTTTGTTCTGTTAGGCTCACTGTTGATTATAGCGTCTTCCCTTTGTTCAAGAACCAATTCGTCCAGCAGGTCATCAGCTACCCTACTCCTGTTCATATTGCCTTGTATGAATTTCAGTGTTGCCAGGTTTTCGGCATGAGAAACCGTCCCTCTTGGTCTGAAAAAACGTCATTTCTACTCAAAAACGTCTTTTCCATGTATGCACATACAATTTTTCTTATTAAACTTTTATTGTATACAAGGGTACATATATATGTAAGGTATATTAAAATGTCATTTCAACAGAGTACATTCATTAGCGGTATTCTTCAAAGTGAGCAAGGGGCCTGGCACTCTGGCAAAACAGCAGATGAGCTCAAGCACCGACTGTTGACAACAATTTGGTGAATACCACTATTGTAAACTGGTTTGAGAACGTTAATATAAAAATTATTTTATACATACATGCACTTGTGATCAGTTGATTAAGTCATCAACATTTTGATCGATTTTGGGTGTTTTTCTTTTGTTTATTTAATGTTTGTTATTTTTTTATAAAAGCCTAGCTCATTATATAACTAACACAATATAAATCCACAAATTTAAACTTTGTGCAAAAATTATAAAATATCTTCGAAGTTTCAGCTAGATTTTCAAGTTTTTATTCAGATTTTTTAAAATTTTTTTGAGTATGCAGTTTGATAGCCCGTTAAATGTGTAAGTATTAAGTTGCTAAAGAATTTCGTTGATTTTTAATATTTTTTTATCTTGTATCATTTGGTTAGGTGGTCGGTTGTCGAAAATGCTAAATTACGTTCTGCTAAAAAGGAACATAGTGCTTTTGCGAGCGTGCGTGTTGCAATAGATCAGCTCTTCCTGATTTGGCTTTTAATATGCAATTGCAAACATTGTAATAAGCCTTGTAACCTCAAGTGTTTACACAACGCGGAATCCTTAGTCCAAGAATCAAAAAAAAATGCGCGTACGCTTGGTTTGCATCATATTTAAGTCATTTTGGTCCAAAGAATAAATATCTTTTGAGGCACCTGCTGCAAAAACAAAGCTTGTAAAGATTTATTAAGAAAATAATTCAATATCATTTCTACTTACAAGATTTAGTAACAAATTTGCCGGAAGTATGAGCGTAAGTACTTACTATAGTACGTTATACATTGAATATATTGTGCATAGAGAAAAATTACTGGGAAGTTAAAAAACGTCATTTTTTACACAATAAACGTCCAAACGTCTACAGGATACAAAAAACGTCAAAATGACGTTAAAAACGTCGACCGGGCAACGCTGATGAATTTAACCATTTCGCCCAAGCTTGGTCTTACCCTTAGCAAGGGCATCCCTGGGGGCCTTGCACGCTCCCGATCGAGGCAGGTGATTGGGATTTTTCTGACCATGTCCTTCCGAGCACAAGTAGCAACTTGGGCTTTCTTTACATTCCGAGGCTATGCACTCTTTTCCAAACTCATTTATATATAGCTTAATATAAGTTCCTACCATTAAAATGGCTGCGTACGAAATTTCAAGTTCAAGCGACTTATAGCTCCGGAGTTATAGCTGATAAAACATTCCAGGTCATGCGACGTGCCGCTCCCCCTTTTAAAAACTCACTTATATATAGCCTACTATAAGCACCTACTAAAGATACGTCTGCGTACCAAATTTCAATTTCACGTGACATATGATTCCGAATTTTCCACGCTTATGGGATGTTCCACTCAGTTATATATGTCTTACTTAAAGCGCCTACCGTAGATTTGCCTGCACACCAAATTTCAAGTTCTTGGGACTTATGGTTCCGAAGTTATAGTTGATAAAAGGGTCCACGCCTATGGGATGTGCCACGCCCCTTTTTACAAACTCATGTTTATATAGCCTACTGTAAGCACCTACCGCAGATATGTCTGCATACCAGATTTCAAGTTCATGTGGCTTATAGTTCCGGAGTTATAGCTGATAAAATATTCCTATGGAATGTGCCACGCCCACTTTTACAACCTCATTCATATATACCCTACCATAAGCACCTACCATATGTATTACTGAATAACAAATTTCAAGTTCATATGACATATAGTTTCGGATTTATAGCTGATAAAACATTCCACGCCTATTGGATGTGCCACGCCCACTTCTACAAACTCATTTATTTATACCATACTATAAGCACCTACCATATATATGACTGCATACCAAATTTCAAGTTCATGTGACTGATAGTTTCGAAGTTATGGCTGATTAAAAATTT
>NW_023477702.1:0-2743 GCF_013731165.1 Rhagoletis pomonella | reverse complement strand
ATCTCTCCTTGTGAATGTAAGCGCAACATACAAGCACTCTTATGTCGGCTTTGCTACACCTCCATCTTCTCAAACTTTTTGTTGGTGAAACTGATATTTATTTTTCGGAATTTTTCATACAGTTCTTTGCATTTGCTCATTGAAGTTCTTTCAAAAAGGAACTAGTAATGCAAACTTACTTACTTACATACATGCATATTAAAGTATTTGAATTTCACCTGACTGCCTTGTGTTGGTGAGCCTCTTTGAATGGTTGCTGTTATGTGTACTTTCTGCGGTCTTTTGAAGAACGTTTTCGCCAGTCTGGTTTTTTGTAGCGCTCTCAACGACTGCTAATGCAACAACGTAAAGTCAAAAAGATAAAAAGATAAGCATCCAAAGCTAAAAAATATGTTCTCAACTTAAAACGGCTTGCATTTAAACTTGCCATACGAATTTAAAATATTGAAAGAATTTAATAAAATTATTTTCTTCCAGAAAGCCGCAATTTCGCTTTGTAAATGCAAATTAACAGAGCCTTAACGATATCATTTACTAGGTTTTATTTTTTAGGAGCCAGCATCCAGGTAACTTCCTTCGAGGTTTCTCTTTGGCGTGAAATAGATTCCCAAGTACATCTTTAACCAAGTACATCTTTCTTAGAACTAAACCCCAGAGGAGTTTGCCAAAATTAGTTCCACAAATTTTTTCTAAACTCAATACATAAATTTAAATTGTCAGTTTAAATTGTCAGTTTAAGGCTGTTTTAGAAAACATATCTATATATTAATACGCTAACATAAATTTTGTCTCCGTTCGTTTGGCGATTCTACCGAACCGATTTCAAAACCAAGAGCACCGTTGGAAAGGCATTTTTCCGTAGATGAGCTTTTTATGGTTTCACAATTGGTTGAAAATTACGGCCCAAACCGTCGTTTAAACATTTTCGAATTGTGTATAGATGTTGCTGCAACATGTTCAATTTGACATGTTTCGCCTGTTGTTTCACTACACATTTGAAATTAAGCTTTGAAATAAATATAAATATGAAGATGAAGAAATAAATGATAACGATGAAGTCAAAAAAAAGAAGGAAAAAGTGAAGATAAAGACGAAAGTGGAGACAATGACAGATACATAAGAATTAGGGTATCTTAAAGGGTAAGAACATTTCTTGCATTTATGAAGTGAAACTTCTTTAGCGGCAGTTGGTTGGTTGGGAGTAAATTGTCAAATTCAAGGGGAATAATGCACATGGAAATGGTTCTCAGCGGTTTAGCGGTTTGAGAATAAAAACAAAAACAAAGATGCCTAGAGGGACAGGCAAAAACGAAGATCAAAGTAAATTTAAACACTTTGAGGTAAAGGTGAAGAGGAATATGCAAAAATAAAGATAAATATGAAGTAAAGGATGAGGATGAAGATCGATATTGTTATCGATATAAAACTCGATATTTTTATCGATATAATAATCGATATTGCTATCGATATTGTAATCGATACTGTTATTGATTAAATAATCGATATTGTTATCGATACAATAATGGATATTGTTATCGGTACAATAATCGATTAAATAATTGATTTCGTTATCGATTTAGTCATTTATATTGTTAACGATATGTACAATAATAGATACTGATGATTGTTATATTCATCGATGAATTAATCGATTTTAGTATCGTTGTATTTTTCTATATGTTTATGGATATTGTTATCGGTATTTTTATCGACACAGTCAACAGGGTTATCGATATACTAATCGGAACATGGAATGTGATCACATTACATGACAACACATCACATTTTATCACATGATATGAAGAGACATCACATGATATTACATCACATAATATGATATCACATCACATGATATCAACATGACATTATATGATATGACATCACATTATATGGCATGACATCACATGACTTGACATCACATGATATGACATCGTATGACATGACATAGCATTACATGACGTGGCATCACATGATATGACATCATATGGTATGGCATCATATGACATGAAATCAGAGGATATAACAACACATGACATGACATCCTATCACATCACATAAAATCACGTCATTGCACCTCATCTCATCTACGTGAATAGAAAACGAAAAAGATGTAAGCAAAGACGTGAACGATAAAAACAAAGATGAAGACCACGGTAAAGTTGCCGATTTCAAAACCTAAAACACCGTTGGAAAGGTAATTTTCTGTAGATGAGGAGAGTTTTTATACAGGCATGTTCTGAAATTCGAAAATTTGAAATCGACTCGATTTCGATAATGTTTTCGATGGTTTTTAATCCAAAAATTTTTAAGTCTCGCATTAAAATGATTTACTTCATATCGCTGTTGCTTCCTTTATAGTTTTCAATTAGAATATTCACTCTTTTCATCAGATATAATTAAAAAATATTTGGCAAATCGAGTCGATGTCAAAGATTCGATTTTCAGAACATGCCTGATAGTTTCGAAATTGGGTGAAAATCGTCGTTGAAAAATTTCCATATTTGTGTATGGTTGTTTTTGCAACCTTTTCAATTTAAGCTGTTTCGCATTTCGTTTTACTTCGTATTTGAAATTAAAATTTGAAATAAGGATAAATGTGAAGATGAGAAACAAGTGATAACGATGAAGACAAAAAAAAAGGCAAAAATGAAGATAAAGACGAAAATTGAGATAAAGGCAAAAATGGAGGAAATGAGAAATACATAAGAAGTAGGTTAACAGAGTTGAAATTTTCCGATAGGAA
>NW_023477701.1:0-2743 GCF_013731165.1 Rhagoletis pomonella | reverse complement strand
TTTATTTAACAATCCAGCGATACGAGCCCGAGTATATTTGGGAAATCCCTCAAGGTTTCGAGGATAATCGTAACAATTGGTGTCAGAAGTGGGATTGTTAAATAAATCCCGAAGGATAAACTACTGAAAATGGCGAAAATTCAGGACTTAAAGATTGAGGAACTGAAACAGGAGTTGGAAAAGCGTAATTTGGCCACCTCCGGAAGAAAAGTGGAATTATTATCCCGTTTGCGGGAGGCTATGGAAGCTGAAGGCATCGACGTGGACAAATACGACTTCCAGGGTAAATCCGACGATGCATCCGCAAAGGATGAACAGAAGGATGAGGCTGCTTGTTCGTCGAAGGATGTGCAGCAGACATCAGCGAAGCTTGAAGAGCAGGGAAAGGCTCCTTGTGCGTCAACGGCTATAGACATGAACATGTTGTTGGGTGCCATATCACAGATTTCATCCCAGCTGCAAGTGCAGGAAACACGCATGTCCTCGCAGCTGGAAGCACAGAAAACGTACATGTCATCGCAGCTAGATGAAAAGATTACTCAGCTACAAGAGAATTTATTTAAAGATAACGCAGAACTCAGAGAGAGACAGGATAAAATCGAGGAACGACAAGATAAAATCGAAGAGCTAATTCAGGAGAAAGTCGAGGCTAAGGTAGAAGAGTTGGAAGGTCGCCTTCGAGATATGCAGTTGAATCGCCCACCTTCTTCGACCAGCGCGCCCAAGGTAAAGACTCCATCCTTTGACGGCACGATTCCTTTCCAAGTCTTTAAGCTCCAGTTTGAGAAGACAGCTACAGCAAATCACTGGAGCATGGAGGATAAATCCGCTGCACTGTTCGTTGCATTAAAAGGACCTGCAGCGGAAATCTTGCAGACTATTCCTGATTGTGAAAGGAACAGTTACGATGCGTTAATGGGTGCAGTGGAAAGACGTTATGGTAGCGAGCACAGGAGACAGATTTACCAGATGGAGCTGGAAAATCGCTGCCAGAAATCCAATGAGACTCTACAGGAATTCGCCTCCGAGGTTGAAAGGTTGGCTCATTTGGCAATTGGAGATGCATCTGGTGAGCACCTCGAAAGAGTAAAAATCCAGAGGTTCATCAACGGAATGCGGGACGTGTATACCAAGCGCGAGACGTATGCAAATCCAAAGCCAACATTTGCTGAAACGGTCTCGTATGCTCAGACACGTGAAACGGCAGCGCTCCTAAGTAGACCAGCCTACAAAGCCCATCGAGTAGAAGTGGAAACACCTGACGTGATGAACGAGATCCTGAAAACACTCAAGTTGATGGCAGGGAAGAATACTCCTGGTGCAACCGAGAGGAAGGATGGTGCTAGAAAATGTTTTAGTTGCGGAAAACCAGGCCACTTCGCACGCGAATGTATGACGGGTTCCAACAGGTCAAACAGTTCAGCAGTACGTAAACGCAGGACTGAGGATGACGAGCCCAACTCCGACCAGTCGTTAAACTAAAACGAGCCAGCAGCAAGGGGCGCACGCTGGCTCCCGCAATTGAATGCCCCATAATTTCCGTCTCGAGAATTGGCAGAAAAGCGAGCAACGTTTCTGTTGGTGGATATGTGGACGGACATGAGCGAGTACTAACTGTTGATACGGGCGCATCACATTCCATCATTCGACCGGATTTGGCCACTTTTTATGTGAAGCCACTACCTGGAGCAAAGCTGCAGACTGCAACTGGTGAATGCACCCAAGTATTAGGAGAAGTCCCATGCGAGGTAATAATCGACGATTGGGCCTCGTACACTAAGTTTATAGTGGCAGACATTGTGGATGAAGTCATCATCGGCGTGGATTTCTTACTTGGCCAAGGCATGAAGATTGACCTCCAGAGAATGATCCTGACAGATCGTCACAGGAAAGTGCCACTTAGGGTTGGTTACGACAGCCAGTGCTGCAGCAGACGGATAGTCTTAGAGGAAGTGTCGAAGATTCCACCAGAAACGGAAGCGGTTAGTTGGGCGGAGTTTGGCAGTGATGGAGACGAAGTGGTTTCGTCAGGAGAAGGAAGCGGTTCACCGATACAGGAAAAGCGTGACGGTTCCGCTAGCTCAGTGAAGAAGAGGTCGCAACAAGGAAGTGGTCATGGCGAGCCAGGCAGTGTTTCCGGCAGGAGGAAAGCCACTGAACCACGTTGCAATGGTGATACGCCGGTGGCCGGAAATGGAAGCGGCTGTGGTAGCAGTAGGCGCGCTTTGAAGTGTCCTGAAAAAGGTGGTCGGCAAAAGCGAGCAGTTAAGCCGGATGCCAAGGGTGAGATTATACATGTCCGGTCAATGAAGTTAGCATCGGCGGAAGAGCGAGATACGAAACGACGGCGGAAGCTTCAGCGTAAGGATCCGGATGTAGCAAGATGTGCTAAAGGCAGTGCAGCACGAAGGCAGGAGCCTCGGTGTCATGGACAGAGGATGCGGCATAGATCTGGCGAAAAGGGTGCCAATGAGAAGAGACATGGTCTGGTCACCACCAGTGGCCGGCAGAAGCACGACCATGTGAGATGGTGCACTCCGGATGATAAGCCGGAAGCAATGTCCAGTAACGCATTGCGGTTGTACATGTCACAGAAGAAGAAAAGCTTCACCTTTAAGCAAAGACTTGACTGGAAAGATCCGTTGAAGACTGACAAACGGCTGAAGGACGCAGTGCATCAAATCCAGACAGTGGGGAGACCGAGGACCAAGATGAAAGTGGTCCACTTGGAAAGACTTGCAGC
>NW_023477700.1:0-2744 GCF_013731165.1 Rhagoletis pomonella | reverse complement strand
CTCTCCCTCTCTTTGGACATAAGGTTGCTGGCACTCTAGTCGTAGCGCCGTGTGTGTGTGTGTGTTCGAAGTAAATACACTAAAATAGTGTGTTTTATTTGGTGGGGGTTAGTGGGACCTTCGCCGGACTCTGGATCGGCTGAGTTTACCTCAGCCTTTGACAAAACCCACCTCATAAATGGCGCCCGAGCAGGGACCCAGCTCTGCAGGCGCATGTGCAAAAAATGTTTCAAGCACCAACACTGCGGAAGCGGGCTCGCCGAACACACCACAACCAACAGATGACACACGCGCCAGCGAGAGCAAAACCAATACGCTGAACGTCGACTCTCTCAGCTGGATATACCTGTTAAAGAAGGAGAAGTTGATAGAAGAGTGCAAGCGACATCGAATTTTCGTAGAGGGATACACAGTCGCCGACCTGCGTAACACACTTGGCGCATATGTAAAGGCAAAGCGCAACCGCAAATCAACGGAAAATTTACTGAGAGACCTGGAAGGGGAGATTAATACTGAAGAGAGAAGGCCCGTGAAGCTGTCACTCGGCCACCTCCCTTCCATCCAGATCGACAACGCAAGCCCACAACCAGAAGAGACTGGGCATATAACGCCAAGAAGCAACGAGATGAGCGACGCCGAACTAATGAACACCGTCCGTCGCTGGGATGTGCACTATTCGGGAGGCGACGCGCTGCACGATTTCCTCGAGGGAATCGAAGAACTAGCTGAGTGCTACCGCATTCCACCGGACAAACTCCTCCCAACCCTACCTGAAGTGTTAAGCGGGAAGGCCCTTCAATGGTATCGCGTGCGAAAACCGCATATCCGCTCATGGGCTGCATTCCTTGCCGAAGTGAAGAGTTTCTTCCTGCCAAGGCGGTATATGAGCTAGCTGGAAGATGCCATCCGACAACGAAAGCAAAATAGCAGAGAGAAAGCGAAAGATTACATCCTGGCACTGCAAACCCTGATACGCCAACACCCGACTATGTACAAGGAGGACCACCTGGAGCGCATCTACGATGGCCTACGCGTGGAGTACCGCCTCTTTGTTAAGCGGGGTGAGTTCAGGACAATTGAAGAGCTGATGGAGCTCACCGATGAATTTGAGCTCCTGAAGAGCGAAGAAGCCAGACAAAATAGACAGACGGCACACAGCCTACTCCCCCTGGACGAAGGTTACAGTAGAGAGGAATCCTACTGGCGATGCAAAGCACACGGACACCGCCGCTTCCAATGCTGATGAGCTAAGAAACTATTCTGCTCCAGATGTGGCCAGGACAACATTCTCTCCAGAGACTGCTTATGCGACACCCCCAGCTCATCCGATGCTAATCCGCCCGCCAGAACGCGCAACTCAGCAACGGCACCGCTCCCCGCCGCTTCCGCTTATACGAATGTACAGCGCGGAAGAAGATTGGATGGCCGATTCTACGCCAACGTAGTGATCGAGGGCATGAGTGTGCGAGCACTGGTGGACACCGGCGCCACGGTCACGTATGTCGACAAAACCGTACGCAAGCACTTGGAGAAGAGTATGATCCGACCACGGCTCAGTTGCAACGTGCAACTCGCTGACCAAACGTGCATCTCAAGTTCGTATACGTACTCCGTTAATATCAAGTACAGCGGACGAGTAACAACGACGCTGGTCTCAGTGATCCCAAATCTCGCTGAACGCATAATTTTGGGAATGGACTTTCTCAGGAAAAGAGGGATCGCCATCATGCTGGATGGCCAACAACTAGACGCAGCCAACTTGCGGAAACCAGACACACCCGCCAAGTTGTGCGCGACAACTGAGAGAGACCACTTACGGGAAGAGCAGAAGCGAACCGAATTTTTGAGAAATCACCGAAAGCTCTCTGGCAGAATCATCAGGCCTAGCACCACCGCCGGCCGTATGAACACACCCAAGTGCAACCAGCCAGCGAAGCAATGGACCGGCCCCCGCAAAACGACCGTAACGACCACCATTCAAAGCCACGCTATGGTCTCCGAACAAGCCGCGTGTTCATCAGGCAGAATTACTAATCACCATCGAAAACTCACCAGAGGAGATGACGCAACCACCCGCAGCCAGCAGTCAACAAATAACAGATGCCAGCGAAGAGCCCGAAAACGAAGACATAGCGCCAAACACCGACCAAGTGAGCCGCCCAGGAACACACCCCGCCGGCCTCAACCGAGAGACCTTATTTAGCTTTTTTTTTGCTTTTTCAAAAACCTGTTTAAGTTTGTAATTATTTAATTCCGTTTGCATAAAAGTATTGTAATTAGTGTATACTTGTATCCGTACGTAAAAGCGAAATAAGAAAGTAGACTAGGAACTTCTGTAAAAGAATAATAATAATAAGTTTCAATCGTTTTTATATATATACTTATTCATATACATGTACACATATAAATACACATATAGATAGCTTAGTAATAGCATGCCACGAAAATTCTCTTTTTTAAATAAAGTAACAACACAAACGGGACGCACACACACGGCCAGCTCGTCTCCGTGCGGTGGTAAATTATACCAGGGCTCTGCCTATAAGTAGTGAAGGACCATAGGACCAAAACTCTAGAGTGCCGCATCCTTTCGTCTGCCAAAGTGGGGGGGGGGGACTGTAACGTAGCATATCCGCTACGATACAATAACACACAGCATCGTACATACATACAATATTGTACATACATACTGCACCGCACATACATACAACATTGTACATACATACTCCACCGTACACGTAAAT